>NC_071115.1:24692500-24872500 GCF_024256425.1 Clarias gariepinus | reverse complement strand
CAGACACAGATGTTATACCAATAGATAGATAGTATAGTATGTATACTGTATAAGGGAGAGAGAGAAAGAGAGAGAGAGAGATGCTGTTCTGTGCTGTTGCTCCTCGTGATTCTCGTGTACAAACACACCATTGTCTGAATGTGTGTTTACGCGATTTACAATTGTGTGTGTGTGTGTGTGTGTGTGTGTGGGCTGTGACTCAGCAGCTTCCATTTTTGGAGCAAATTCAGTGTTTAACTTGACATCAATTAATTTACTTACACAGTTTGTCCTTAAACGTTTTTGCGTAAGTTGAATATGTGAAATGAATGCTTTACGACTTTATTAAAAACTAGTTGTGTGTAGTGTAAACCTTTTAATACATTTAAAAGTGTGTATGTGTGTGTATAAGTAATATAGACTCAAAAAGTTTTTAAACTTCTTGTTTTGGCGAAACACAGATGTTTGTTTTGTCATGTGACCACTTCGGTTTCAAGATGTTGGAACGTGATGCTGTTGATTCTGTACTAGGAATTTTTCCACAACCTGCTTTGATGTGCCTCTGGAGTCATTGTCCTGTTGGAACACTAAATCTTTCCCATATTTAAATTGTCTAGCAGATTATTTGAGCTCATGCTGAAACATTGTGTGCTAGTTCTCCGCATTCATGGCAGTAACACAGCCACAAACCACGATGCCACCACCACCATCGTGCTTAACTGATGGGGTACAGTGTTCTGGGGTTACATTTACATTTAGGTATTTGGTTTTTTGGGGGCGGGGTGGGGTGGGGTGGGATTGGGAGGTAAATTAACCCAAATATCTAAGAAACAGATAGGTCTTTAGTCATCACTTAGACAGTTCACCTCCTCCAAACATTCCTCTGTTTTTTTTGTTTTTTTTCCAGAAATCTTTCGCTTTGGTCAGTGGTTAGCTACAAACTTTAGTCAAGATTGAAGGTGTGGATTTTGGAGCAGGGGCTCCTTTCTTGGTTGGCAGCCTTTCAGCCCATGGAGATGTAAAACTCTTTTGACTATAGACAGTAACACAAACAAATTTACTCTCGACTGAAAGTGACAGTTTGGGTTTTCTTCTAAATCTTAGCACAGTGGCTTCACCTCCCAATAACGTGCGTACATACAGTTGTTCGAATTGACCTTGGGGTCTGCTGTTGTTTAGAATTGGCATAAAGAGACGTTCCTGATTTGTGCAAATCTGCAGTCCTGTTGAAATCAGAACCGCAGTTAAATCCAGAAATTTAATTATTCATTCTTCTTTCTCCAAATTTTTGATGCTCTACAGACATTCTTCTTTAGAAAAAGACCAGTTCAAAGAAATAACTGAAAGCCCAATGTTGCCTTGACATTCATGTTCAAGATGAGTGTATGTAAACGTCTGTCCATCTAAACTGTATATAGAAAATGTGCAGCTAATCCTATATATTTTAATTGCTTTTAAACTAAAAAGAAGAATAGCTGATGGTTTGAACTCACACACACACAGTTTAATTGCATTCCTGACGCTCATCATGCTCCGGAAGGTTCGGTAGCCTTCAGGCACGAGTGTGTTAAAGCCGCTTTTCTCGTGACAAGCTTTAGCTTCCAATGACAGCTGCTTTCCTTAGGCTGCCTTCTTCTCTTTCCTCTCTTGCTCTCTCTCTCTTTTTCTCTCTCTCTCTCTTTTTTTTTGCTCTCTCTTGTCTTTCTCTGACCACTTCATATCCTAGCTACAACTCGCTTTGCTGGAAGACAGAGAGCATTAAGGTGAGAATCAGAGATGCGTCTCTGTTTCTGCTTTATGATCAAGTCTGAACATGGTGTAACAGGAGCTCACACCATCAGACAGATTTTGGGGTGGGGGCATGGTGGATGGGGGACGTATGAACGGATGGACGGATGGACTGATAAAGAGATAGATAACTGGAGAGATATATACTATAGAGAGATAGACAAAAACATGCATGATTGAAAATCTATGTAGATAAACAGCAACAAAAAAAGCGTTATCAAACATTTTATAATACTGCACCTCCCTTTTGTTATTGTAATTATTACATAATGTCACACCTTTATTTGTTTATAGTTAATAGGGATGGAAATCACCAGGGATCACCTGATACAGTATTATCAATGATACATGGGTGCTGATTCGATTTGCTTTGCGATTTTGTTAGTATGACTAATTTATAAACATCCTGGTTTGATTTTCTTTTCTTTTATATTTTGTTACAATTCAAAACAAACTAACTTCAAATACTACACTGGATTACCACCTCAAATGTACCACCTCAAATGTATATCATAAACATATATCCAGTAAAATCTATTTAAAAAAAATAGTCAGTGTGGCGTCAAATAAATTAAAACGAAAAAGTGTCACAATTTCGACATGTAACGGAATACAAACGTCTATGAATGTCAGTGCTAACTTGCAGTAAATTGTTAACATCACTTATAATTTATTAATGCTGAATTTCATAGATTTTAGTAATGAAGTGAATAATTTATTTCTTTATTCATTTCTTTTTATTTTTAGATCCTGGACTTTATAAGTGATATCCTAGTACCAATTTAAACTTTACAGCAATTTAAACAAGAAGAGCACTAGAATAGAAACTTAACCATTACCACAGTAATACACTCATACCTAATAAAGTATTTGCACTACTACTTGTTTGCTACACTTTAAATGAATGAAATAAAAAATGTATTTTAATCTAAATAAACAGCAATTAATAAATTCATAAACTTACTTTGGTACTTTATTGTTTTTAGTGTTAACTGAGACAATAAATATTTAACTTCTTAGTGTAACGATCTTAGTTGTTGTTTATGTATATATTTTTAACATGGCCTTTGAAAGTGAGATGTTCACAAAGATTTAAACTGTAAAAGGGAAAACCAGCACTAGAAAGGAGACTCAACTGTGTCATCACACAAATACACTTAAAGCTAGCAGTTTTTTTTTTTTTCACACTACAGATCACACCCTGATTTGAGCAACAAACCACAAGCATGTTTTAGGACATTAGGTGTAAGATAAAGCAAGATGAAAAGTGACGAGTGAAAGACACTACAAAGCAGCCAAACCTCTCCAAACTCGCTAAACGTCCCGATCTTTGACCTCCCAGAGCCTCGGCTTATTAAGAAAATAGAGCTTGAGGGCTTACAAAGTTGTGATCAGTTTTTAGAATTACAAAGCAACCAATAGAAGAGAGCGAGATACCAGAATGCTGTTTAATTCTCTAATGTGAATGGTCAAAAGTTGTTTCGTTTCAGCAGCTCTGAAAGCACATCTCTTATTTCTCTAGTAACAATTTATAAAGAGAAAAATCTATGACTTTCAGCAATAATGAACTATAAGTGATGTTATCAATGCAAGTTAACACATATTAATAAAAGTGCGTTTAGATGTTATTAAAATGAACCTGCATTGACTAATAATAAGTTCATAAGATATCAAAAATAAAAATATCACATGAACTTTAACTTAATAAACTTTTGTTTCCTCGTGTAAGTATTTAAACTGGCCTTTCTGTTTGTCTTCCCTTCTTCAGTTTTGTATGTTGTGAGTTTCACAACTTATAATGACCTCAAACTCGTTCATTAACTTCTTGTTCATATTTATCACTGTTGAAAAATGTCACTGTGGAAAATTTACGGCAAGTGTTGATTGCTGTATCATCGTTAATATTCAATTAATGTTAAAGTTAACAGCATTAGTAAAGGTAACCTTACTGATCAGTAAGTCAGGGTTTGTTCATGTTAACTAATCAGTTAAATAATGTCAGTTAAAAACATTAATGCAGAATTATAGGTTTAACTATTATATGTTATTATAAAACTGATTTTTTTCTGCCATGTGTAAACAATTCATGAGTAAATGGTTTTATGAAACAAGGACAACGTCAAACTTGTATGCACACATGTATACACACACAATGCACAAATTGAATTTTTCCTGATGAAATTTGAAACCTGACTGTGTGCGTGTGTGTTAGTTACGGGGGAAAGTTGATGGAATGCCCCTTTGGCACTTGAGGACCCATTAAAGAGGCGTCCCAAGTCTTGCCTGCCTTTATTTACACAATTTAACAGAGGAAGCGCATAGGAACATGTTAATTAGCTTTATAATAATACACACAGCGAGAAAGAAAGAAAGAAAAACATTTGAAGAGGAAAGTAAAAAGAGAAACATAGGAAGGAAAATTGAAAAGGATAGAAGGAGTTTGAAAATAAATAAACAGTATAAATAAAAGAACGGATGTGGATAAAAGAAATAATTTAGGATGGCAAAGAAGGAAGTGATAAAAATTGAAAGAGAAAGGAAGGAAAGTGAAAAGACAGTGATTTGAAAAGAAAATACAGTAATGATTGGAAAAACAATAAAAAGAATAGAAGCAAATGTTAAATTAAAAACAAGAATGGTTAAAATATTATAATGGAAAGAAAGAAATCAGAAAGAGGGGGGGGGAAACATTATAAGAAAATTAAAGGTTAGAAAATAAACTAAAATGAAAGAATGGATGTGGCAAAAATAGATCATATCAGATGGCAAAGATGGAAATAAAAAGGTGACAAAAGAGAAAGATTGTGGGAAAATATTAGGGAAAATGTAACAGAGAATAAAATGGGGGAGATCATTAATAAAAATTAATAGAAAATACATGGAATAGTGAATAAAAATAGAAAAAGAACGAAAGAAAGAAACATAAAAGAAAAAAAATGAATAAGTAAACATATTTTAGTTTTATATATATACAATTATAATATGTTCTTTTTTGTTTCTTTATATATATATATATATATAAAGAAACAAAAAAGAACATATTATAGTTGTGTATATATATATATATAAAATAAAATATTCTTGGGAAAACTGGACCACATAGAACAAAATGAGTGGAAATTGTGAGTAAAATAATGTAAATGGATTAAAAATTTATAATATACTTTATATGACAAGAAGATTGGAAAATGTTGAAAGAAATTAAATTGCATGAAAATATAAAAAACACAAGGGAAAAAATGAAATAGAAAGGAAAATGATGAGAATGGAAAAGGGAAGAAGTAAGAAAAACAGAATGGAAGTTTAAAAGTGGAAAACATATCTATTAAACCTTTCACATATATTTAATCTATTCTCTTCATCTCAAACCATCCTGGGGGAAGTTAGTAGTGTAAAGAGGCTGCAGGGCTGTGAGTGACAGCCGGGATTACTCTTTCTGTAACTTATCATCTGCAGTATCGATCATTAGGGAGAGACACACAGAAAGCAAGAGTGTGTCCCTGTGTGTGTGTCACCGTGTCCGTGTCCCCGTGTGTGTGTGTGTCCGTGTCCCCGTGTGTGTGTGTGTGTCCGTGTCCCCGTGTGTGTGTGTGTCCGTGTCCCTGTGTGTGCATGTCCGTGTCCCCGTCCCCGTGTGTTCGCGTGTGTCTGTGTGCGGGGGTGTTTTTTTAATCACTGTGGTCGGATGTGCAATAATTAAATGCAATGAAGGGGCTGATAAGCCCCAAGCAGGAAACACCTCAGTGTGTTTGAGCAAAGTGATCATTTGGATATTATAATAGGAGCATCAGCGTCGGAAACTTTATTAAAGGAACTTTATTAAAAGAGAGGAAAAAATATAGTGTGTAAGGGTGGAAAGAAGGATAAGATTGAATAAGAGGGGAAAGGAAAAGAAAGATGGAAAGAAGGAACAGAAAGGAAATTAAATAAAAGGGAAGGAAAGTAAATTAAAGAAAAGGAAAGAAAGAAAGAAAAAGAAAAGAACGAGCAGAAAAGAAAATTAAATGAAAGGAAACAGAAGGAAAGAAAGAAAACAAAGAATGGAAAAGAAATTTAAAGAAAAGAGGAAAAGGAAATTAAAGAGAAGGAGATTAAAGGAAAGAAAGAAAGTAAAGAAAAGAGAAAATGTAAAATATAAAGAACGAAAGAAAAAACAAAAGGCTAAAACAAAAAAAAATGTCAGATGGGAAGATATATACATATATATATATATATATATATATATATATAATAGAAAATATGAATAAAGGAAGAAATACATTAAGCAAATGCATTGTAGAGGGAAAAAAGGGGGAGAAACATTGGAAGAAAAATTTTAAAGTATAAATTAAAGAATGGAAATAAGATGGAAAAGAAGGAAACAAAATGCTAAAAGAAAGAAATATTGAAACACATAAAAAAAATTAAAGAAACCAAAAATAAATAAAATACATAAATAATATAAGATAGGAAGAAAATTAAGGGGAAAAATGTTAGGCACAGAATAAAAAGGAATGCATTTTAAATGAAGGAAAAATAGAAGATGTAAAAAAAGCGAATATAAAAAAGCAGAAGTAAAAAAAAAAAAGAACAAAATCCAAGAATATACCTTCCTTTTTATAGATATGTAGCTAATGTTTGCAGTTCAAAGAGGCTAGCTAATTTAGCTTAAAATTTTTGTTTTTGTACTAACTTGGAGCAAAACTGTAAATTACAAGCCAACGTAGCCATGTAATTAGCTAATAGCTAATGAGCGCACGTTAACTAGCTAACATTGCTAATCCTGGGTTAACATGCACAAGCTAACTGTGTGACAGTGACTCGTCATTTTTACACAGTTATCGCACGGGAACAGCGAAGGTCAGGACATTTTGATTGTAGCTGCATGGTTTAGGGGACAAAAACGCTACATCACTGTTAGATAGCAATGCATGGAGAAGAAACAGACAGAAAAATGACATGGCGGCTCTGTGGCCTCATGCTGCAGTGTGGTGAATCTGCTAATGCACGTATTTGTGATATAGTTACCTATTAGATTGTACTTATGTGATACAAAGTCAGTATGTTTAGTTGCATAAATAAAAACCTTGTGTGTGTGTGTGTGTGTGTTATGTATGTTGGGGGTGAGTAAGACAGATGGAAATTGAAGTAGCTATAATTCAGCAGGAGTGCAGGGGGCCCTCGGTGAGGGTAGATTGTGTGTGTGCATGTGTATAGGTGTAATTCCTTCACATTCACAAACAGAATGCTTTTTCCCAGGCCATTTTTAAGACAAGTTTTTTTTTCCTACTGCACATGGGAAATACACACACATGCACACAAAGAATACATAATCAAGTGTATGTGTGCAGGATGCCCAAGGAACTTTTTCTCTGCCTTTTCTCTTTTTTTGATTTAAAGTTATGTAGCCCTATACTATACTGTGTGTATGCGCATGCGTGAGCTTGTGTGTGCGTGCACCGTTAAGTCCGTATAAACACGTGAAGCTAACTGAAATGCAGGAGACATGTTTATTTGCACGGGTGTTTATGTACACACTGGTTGCATGGAAACGACATGAACTCAAGGTACTGTTATTCAGATCTCTCTCTCTCTCTTACTCACACACACACACATACACGTACATGCACAGTTCCTCTAGCTTTGATTGCTTTTGTATTCATTCTGACATATGACTTAATCTGCTGATTGATGGGTGCCTCATACAAGCAATTATACAGTCTCGCTGTTTACACACCACATAAACACGCACACACACACTTATACACACACAAGACTAAAGTGGGAAAAAAATCTCCCAAAATGTGTACAGCACCTGTGATACTTTAGGATTTTGTTTTATAATAAATGTTTACTACATATCTTTACAAGACATGCATACTGCATGCTGTGGAATTATGAACAAATGGCACCTCAGCATACGAATTTAATCCGTTCCAGAGGCGAAATTTCATATTGCGAAATTTCACATTGCAAAACACATTTTTCTATAGGAAATAATGTATAGGCGGAAAATGCAGAAAACCCTCCAAAATATTACCAATTTCCAACACTACAATCATATTTTTTGCATATTACTACAATCAAAACATTTAGAAAAGACAAGTAAATTATGTAAAATATTAAATAAATGAACATTAAACATCACCTAAATTTAATTTATTCTTCTTGGCACCGGCTGCTTTAAAAACAAAACTGAAAGTGGCTCCCTTTTCTTCATGCTACTGGCCTTGCTTCTTGCACAAAATTCAACAACAAGAAAAAAAAAAAATTATATAATATGTAAACTTGCTTAGCTTGGCTTTCCACTAACGCAAACGAGTTTTAAATGGCTCTCTTTATTGTCCACAACTTGGTATACTTTGTTCGCTCATATGCCAAAAATATTTCTCATTAGGTGAAAATTCTTAAGCCGACGTTTTATATGCCGAGGTACCTCTGTAAGTACTTTTTTTTTTATAAAGAAGGACAAGATTTATGTATAACATAAGTCTGCATTACAAAGTTTCCAAAAATGCACAATATATAGCTTAGGTGCCTTTAAGCATAAAATATACAGTTGATCTTATCATCGGTTTTATGTATAAAATCAGTTTTTAGGTGTAAAAGAGTTGTATACTACCAGTTTAAGGTGTATAATCAGTTTATACAACAAATTTTAGGTATAATATATGTAAATATTACACGTTTTAGGTATAAAATTGTTGTATATTACCTGTTTTGGGTATAAAATCATGAATACTACCTGTTTCAAAAATTTAAGTTAATGTAACCTGCAAGATTTAGGTATAAAATTGGTGTTTACTGTATGTGTTAGGAATAAAATCAATGTATACTGTAGGTTTTGGATGTAAAATCTGCAAATCCCTTAGGTTTTAGGTATAAAATCAGTTTTAGAAAATCATATACTAAATCATATACAGCTTTTGGGTATAGTATATTATTCATTTTAAGTATACAGTTGGTCTATACTAAAGTTTTAGGTTCGCAATTGTCACATGCAGTTTTTCAATATAAAATCAGTGTATAATAATAATAATAATAATAATAATAATAATGCATTTTATTTATATAGGCACCTTTCTAGTCACCAAATGTCACCTAATATATTAGTTATAGCTGATAAAATATGTTAGTTTTAGCTGTTAAAATCGGTGTATGTTACATGTTACATGTTACATGGATAAAATTGGTGTTTTAGTTATAAGATAATGTGCTACAATTTTTCGATTTAAAATCAGTGCATACAGTTTTTTGGTATAAAAGCACTGAATAGTGTTTACTACAGGTTTTAAGTATAAATTTAACATACGTAACAGGTTTAAGTTATAAAATTGTTGTACGCTACAGGTTTCATGTATAAAATTAGCAGGTTTTAGGCATATTGGCAAATTTGTCAACAAAATCAATGTATTCTGCAAGATTTATGTATAAAACCAGTGTATAGTATAAGTTGTAAATATACCATTATGTAACAGGTTGTAGATAGAAAATTAGCATATACTACAGGTTTTAGTTATAAAATAGTTGCTGATAAGTGATTTTTTTATAGAGTAGATGTAATAAATAAATAAATAAATATATATATATATATATATATATATATATATATAATATTACTCCAGGGTTTAGCTGTAAAAAAAAAAAAGTGCTTAATTCAGTTTTTCTTTTCTTCAGTGGTTGCTATCGGCATTTTTGCACACTACAAGCTTCAGTTGTTAAATTTTCTGAACTGTTTTTTTTTTTTTTTTTGCTTTGTTTTTTTTTTTTTAGAGAGAGAGAGAGAGAGGAAGGAAACAACAAAAACCCACATCTGTAGAACACCTGTGGTATTGGAGTGGTGTTTAATTCTGCGCTGTGATTGGTCGGGTGCAGAGTTAGCATTTTTAGTTAATAGATTGTTTATAGTTGCTCTGATCAGCTGTAAACAAACCCAGAGAAATATTCACTCAGCCTTAGATTAGTCTCCGGACAGTTCTTAGAACACACACACACACAATTCCTGTCCATTCACACTGTTTGACCGCATATGGAGAATAAATTGCGTTAGAGAAGAGTGTGTTATATTCACTTCGTGATATGTAGTTTTGCCAAACCTGTTGGAAGTAAGATACTGATGCGGTAAGGGTATTTAATTTTAATAAATGTTTATTGAAAATTATGAAAAAGACAGAGAAGGGATTGGAAAGAGTCTGATGGAGAAGGTCAGCCAAGTGGGGATAGAGATTGAGTGAGTGATAAAAAAGGGAAAGCTTGACCGAGTGAAGGTGACAAAAACAGAGTATAAAGAAAGGGAGTGAAAGACAACAAGGGAGGGGGAAAGGGAGTAACAGGAAGAAAAGGAGAGAGATTGAAGGACAAGGGAGTGATGCAGGAATGAAAACAATGCATAATGGAGCTGGTAGAGAAATGTGATAGGGTAAGTTCGGGTGTAAGAGCATTAACGATGGTGCTGGTTGAATAATGGATTGATGGACAAAATGAGAATGGAAGATGGAGGGAGAGAAGCAGGAGAGGAAGTAGTAAGTGAAAAACATACTTATATCAAGTACACACTACAGGATTTAGATGTTCACATGGTCATGGCCCTGGGGGAATCTTTATGGCTTAATAATAACATGTTCAACCTCAACTCTCTCCTTCTCTCTGCTTTTTATCTTACCTTTATCACTATAGAGGTCACTCTCTCTCTGTCTCTCTTATTTTTTTGCTATCTGCAGCTCTGGCTGGGTCATTTTCCATCGGTCAAACAAGCAATTGGTAAAAATAGCTCTTAGTCTCTATAAGGAGGCATAATGATTCTGAAACTTGGGTTCCGGATGTCCATCATCCAAGATGGCCTTCCTGTGTCAAGGCAGCATTTGGTTGCACTGAGTTTTGTTCAAGTTTATACACGACTGAAGTTGCATTATGTCCTACACCGCATTGTCATGTTGGTGTGACATGCATTTAAGAACAAAACGTTATCAAGTTCAAGAAGCAAATGTCTGACAAAAAAAAATATTTGTTTATGTCAGTTGTGCACCATACAAGACCCAGTAAATATACAGCTGTTAATATTACTCATACTCACGCACAGCTTGAATCAAATAAGAAAGGCAACTAGATCATTGCTACTTGATACACAAGTAAGTACACTCGTATACTGGAGTACCACTGAGAGTTATGTGAATGGTCTTTTAGTGGATGAATTTTAGTTATGAATCAATCGAGAAAAGGCTGCAAAAGCAGGCTTAGTCTGAAACCTTGCCTGTTACATGCGTGTGCAATAGTCTCAAAACGTTACGAGCACAAATTAGTCGTGTGCGATCCAAGCCAGAGTGTGCGCATAAAAAAAAAAAGAAAAGGTGCAAGCATTTGTCTCAAACCTCTGCTCAGCATGCACTCATCATCAAGCGGGAAGAGCGCGTGATGTCTCCACTCTCCACCATAGACATCCATGCCTAGACATCACATAACGCCACATGTATAGCCCAGTTTGAGCTGTTGCACTTGTACCAACACCCTGTTGAATGGCCTTGAACGTGAAGGCTGCATTCCATTCCATCCGACACAAACACATTCTCTCTCTCTCTCTCTCTCTCTCTCTCTCATTTTATAATTCTCCTGTGATTATGCAATCAGGCCTGCCGTGTTGGCTTTGACCTCAGGGAACTCCACTCACACACACACACACACACACACACACACACACACACCACGCTTCGGGCATGAGTCATATCCGAAAACGAGTGGAGCAAGGGAAAAAGAGAAAACACACTGATGAACTCCAGGCAGCCTTGCTAGCCCATTCCTCTCTTACTCTTTCCCTCGCTCCCTCTCCTTCGCTCTCTTGCATAATCTCAAGGGTCTCGCTGTTTCACAGGAAGCGATCTGTCTCTTTTCTGACAGAAAGAAAAAAAAGTGAGTGAGTAAAACAAGAGAAAACAAGTCAAGGAGAGATCAAACCTGCACATGCACGTGACGTTGTGTGGGCTATGGATTTCAGAAATTAAATAAAAATGCACGCTGCAGGATTTAGGTATGAGGTGAGTTCTGGCTTGTGGAACACTGATTGCTTCAGGTTGACATTCAGGACGTTCAGTAACTGCAGGCTTCGGGAAAAATTCAGGCATTCGGACAAGAACTCAAGAACTCCCAGAAAACGGAGGTGAAGTTGACGCAGTCAGATATTACGTCAAGCACTGCACGTAGGTAGAATACGAGTGTATATGAGGCACCATCATGGTGCAACATAGTGGTAGCATTGCTGCCTAACAGCTCCTGGTTCTGGTTATGGTTTGTGCAGAGTTTCACATGTTCTGCACATGTCCATGTGGGTCTCCTTTTAAAGGGTGCATGATGCGGTAGGTACATCCTACAGAACGGTGTACTCGGGTTTCTGAAAACTAAAAAAAAATAAAAATAAGGATCCGATCAGATTTAAAGTGCATGCTTCAGGCATCGAGGTGTGAAGTCGGATCCGGTTGTTTCTGGATCGTCCGTGTGAAGGCGGTGGGTCCTGAGGGCACGTTCCCACACAGCGCTCACCTGAAGGGCTGCTTTGGCGTTGTGGGTTTAAAAATAGTCATCTGTAATTACTAGAAATTATTTTGCAGGGAGGAGGGTGAGTGAGTGAGAGAGAGAGAGCGCGAGTGTGTGTGCCTGCACGTTTACCGTGTGCTAATTTGTGGTCAGGGCATTGTGCCATTTTGCTGATTGCTGTTGCTTCATTTCTTCAAACTGTTGTGATGCTGGGGATTTCATTCATACAGTCAGTCATGCATGCTTCCTGATGCACAGCATTAGGTCCTACACATACACACGCTCTGTCCATCAGTGCAACAGGACGACCCAGTAATGCGGGTGATTCTTAGCATGGTTTGTTGGGATTTTTAAGGGTGGTAATGCAACACCCGTAGTTGATTATTCTGCTGTACCAGCATGCCTTCTTGTTGTGTTTTATCAGTTACCATCCATTTGCTATTCATCTGTTAGATCGTGCTCTAATATTATTCTCTCTGTGTCTTTCTTTTTCTCAGATAACCGCGGTTTGTCGTGAAGCCGCACTTTTTGCCCTGCAGGAGGACATTAAAGCCGAACACATTACCGTCAGCCATTTTGAATCTGCCCTGGCAGTCATAAAGCCTCGGGTGCCGGACTCGCTTCTTCAGTTATACGCTGACTACCAGCGGCAGCACGGCTCTGAATCCTTCCACTGACATTTCTCCGTGTGTGTGTGTGTGTGTGTGTGTGCACGTGCATTGAGACTAAGCTCTGAGTCAATACCAAATAACTTGAACCTTTATTGTACCTGGGCGAAGGTACGATATCAGTATGCTGATAAATTTCTTCTAATACTGACTCAATGTGTAAACGCCAGACGGATACAACAGTACTACATAAGCGTGGTCATGTCTCTGTGTCTCCTGCATTTCTGTCCTGTTTGCACGTCCGCATAATCAGGACATCGGAATAAACGCTCAGAATCTCTTTCATCCGTCCTCCATTGTTGTGTGAATATTTGCACAGTGGAGAAGTTCTCCAGCCTCAAATGAGTTACAGCTCCATAAAAGTTTTACTCCGTCACAAATCGGGAGTTTTACAGCCGTAACGCGTTTCAGCTTTATTAATTTATTGCAGCCTTAATCCTAGGAGACGACCAGAGTGGCATTCAGGCATTTAGGCAAGCTCTTAAAAAATACTGCGGATGAAAATGAACAAATCGCTAAAAAGCACACCCTGGAGTTGAGTGATTTGTCGCTTTTTATAATTATTCATTTATAGCGAAAGCACAGTGCAGCACTTAGATTCATTAATATCCAATCAGTATCATATTATAAACATAAGGTTTGCACTTAAATGCATATAAATATTAAACTTTATACAATATTACATTTTCAACACCCCCCCCCACACACACACACAATAAAATCCATCAACCCATCCTTCCGTTTATCCATCTATCTATCTAAATGATATTATGATTCTAGTCTGCACTCATTGTTGTCTGAATGCTAGGTGCGAATAGAGAGTTAGCAACAGCCTCAGACATCGTTCACACCTCATCATTTGATGTGGATTGGATCCGGACGTAGCCTGATAAGATTATGACTATTTTACATTTGCCGCTCAATGTGTCTCTTCATGATTCTGATTACAGCGTCATGTGCGAGAAGCATCAGGTTGTACCACGGTTGCCAAATTTCTTATTTCCAGACATTTTTAGTGGTGCCATTTTAAAAATTAACTCTTTTTTTTCATGATGTTTCCACTGGGATTTTGCTTGTCTTGTGCATGTTGGAAAGATTACGGGGACAATTGTTCTTGTGCTCTTAGAATTCTTCTCATGAGAGCCCTTTAGACCAGAAGAGTATAGATTCATTTTTATGAACACAAGGCAATTAATCAAATATCGGCCCTATTATTTTAATGTCAAGAAAATAAATTTGTGTGGGAGCAATAGAGTATTTTAATCCTGAACTTTTAACTGGTCATGGCCACATTTATACACCACCTGTTTTTTTTTTTTTTGAGGGACTGATCATATCAAATAATTCCAATAAGTCAAGTAAGTATAATGACAAGTAGTCATTTCCATTATTGTACTTTGCTTCACAGATCTTTATTTGTTTAGGCAATTGGATTTAAATCAGTTTGCAGGAGTCCTTACCAGGAGACAAAGGACATAAGGCATAGTACACCCTGGACAGGGTAACAATCCATTGCAGGTCGTATATCATATCATATGTACACATGCTTATTACACACTACAGGCAATTTGAGAATGGAAATCAGGAGAAAATGTGACTTTTTGTAAGTCGCTCTGGATAAGAGCATCTGCCGAATGACTAAATGTAAATGTAATCGCACCACACACTGCACCGCGTTCCCTCTGATCCTCCAGCACCGCTTGCCTCGTTCCACCATCTCTCCGGGATGGAGGAAGACATTCATCCAGACTCTTTTCTGTTCTGGCATCTAAGTGGTGGAATGAACATCTTTGACAATCTTTAAATGACGATTCAAGGCGTATCTGTTTCTTCAATACCTAAACTAATCACAAGTATTGGGAGTATATATAAACTCTTTCCAACTGTGTTTGACTGATGGCACTTAGTTAGTAACCTGGTAATCCAGTGTAAGTATGTATCCAATGACAGAAACTTTAAAGCACTTTTTGTAAGTTGCTCTGGATAAGAGCGTCTGCCAAATGCCCAAATGTAAATGTAAATATGCAAACTCCACGCACACAGACCTGAGGCGAGAATCGAACCCAGACAACTGACACCCAAATTTTTATACGTTCTTGGAATGGGGGCCTTAAATAATCTATAATCTTTTACATGTTTAAAAGGTTGGCTACAGCGATTTAATCCTGCTCATTTGACTTTTTTACATAATAATAATAATAATAATAATAATACAGTTATGTTTGTTTAACGCTGGCTACATCCGGGACATTACCCTCTCAGCTAAAATGACCGTTAAAGGCTCGTTAAATCGCGAGCATATGGCTGAGGCAAAAACAAAAAACGTTGTCAATTTTTACATTTTCTTTTGTATATTTTTAGAAAAACGTTAAAGCATTTACAGTCTTACAAAGCTTAGAGTTTAATGCTTCACAGTTACTGAAGGGAAAGTTAAAACTGCCGCTTGGGAGCCTCCATTTCCATCTGAATAGGGAATAAATTGACTTTGTATTGAACCCCCCCCCCCTGTTTTCTCTCTCCTGCCTGGATCCGGAAGTGGCGCATCCGCCGAGCTCCCCGCGCGCGCGGCCCAGAAAACAGAGATGGACTGGGGGAGGGACGCTCTCGCAGGCGCGCGCGCGCGCGCACACACACACACACACACACACACACACGCTTCTTTTAAGGCCGCTCTAGTTCTGGTTTTAACCCATGCAGCTCCAAGCCCAAGAGTACATCCCATAATATTTACTGAAATATGCGTTCGATTCGTTAGATCTACTAAGGTTTTTATTCTGCATGACATAATACATAAAAATGGGACCGTAAAAGATACGAAATAACACATTATTCTATTACAGGGACAATATAGTGATTTTTTTTCTTCCAAAAATAAGTATGATTTGCAGGGCTGGCACGAAACCGGACGTTCTGCTGATAATTGCTTTATGCAAACTTACGCAAAGTGCGTACAAATCACGTGACGGCGGTTTTTTAAACTGCTGTCCTACGTTAACTCTATTTTGATTAAAAAGATTATTTACAGAATGTCTCACTGTTTTCTTGTGCCTCTTTCTTTTAATTTTCTGTCATTTTTTTTCAACCTAGCCATATATCTTCTGCAAATATTATATTAAGCCCTTGTCATAGACTAAGTATGTGTTTTGAGAATACTTTCATTGCATATTAAGAAGAATTCTCGTTTTTAAAATTATTATTATTTTAACATTAATGTAGGGAGTCACAATATATATATATATATATATATATATATATATATATATATATATATAATTACTGCAGAGTATATTGCATTTATGTACTCTAGAATATTTTCATATTGTTGCCATTGGAAATATCGTTTTCATTACAGTTTGTGAAGCTAATATTATAGAACTTCTAGTTTAGAGTAGGTCATTTATACAGGTTAAAATAATGGTCTATTTGCTGTTTTGGGCAATGCTTTTTTTTAAAACAATTTTGATTTCTGTTGCATTATTTTTTATATATATTACTGTTCCTATATGTTACTAGTCAAAAAAAGAAAACACATTTTATACTGAAATAAGTGAATTCCTGCAAATTGAGCAGATAATTTCACATTTCTTTTGCTTTAAAACAGCTATTGAGTTAACTGTAATAGACTGTATCTGTCTGTTAAACAACAGCAACAAAGATCTAGATCCCCAACGTGTCTGGACCGGTGATGAACCCAAAGCCATTGAGAGGACAATAATAATCATAGGGGTCAATCAGCTTGTCTTCCATTCAGACAGAGCGGAAACGACCAGGCTTTATTGCGCCTTTAAAATCAGGTCCACCTTAAAGCAGGCGCTTTTAAGGTCGCGTGTGAACTGTAGGTTATACGTGCAGTTTTGGAAATGTGGACTTCTTTCTGTTGTTGTTTATTTATTGTTATTGTTAAGTGTCTTGTTGTTTTTTATAGTAGTGATGTAAGTATTGATCCGTATATTATAGGTACAGTTTTATATAAATTCTTGTAAAAGTAAAAAACCTCGTCGTTCAACACTCGTAAGGCGTTCCACCTTAAACGCTTCGCACCACATATTCTGTCCCTCTCTCTCCCTTTTGCTCACTCTGTCTACAGCGCGCGCCCTGCCCCTCCCCATCCGGCCAATGAATGAGGAGCGGATGCGGCGTGTCCGCTCTGATTGGCCAATCGGATCTCTCTGCTGGTTCTGTGGGGGCCCCAACGGTAAAGCTCTCATTCATCTCCGCGAGCCTCTGACGACAGAGAGAAAAGAGAGCGCGAGCGAAGTGAGAGGAACAGGCTCGCTTTTCCAACGGCTTTTTTTTAATGCTGCGCTGAGAAAAAAAATCAACAAGAAAAACAACAACTTATTTTCAGCCCCCCCCCAAAAAAATAACGAGTGTGGACTTAAAACTGTTTTTCATACCGGATATTACTTGCAGATGTTTTAAACCCAGCACTGTCGGTGTGTGAGGAGGAATTTTGTGTTAATGTTTTTATCGCGAATGGTTTCGTCGTTGTCGGGACACAAACGGGGCGCGCTTTTCCCTTCAGCTCGGCGTTACTGAGTGCGCAGCAGCCTCACGCCTGGATTTTAACCTTGTTTTTTCTCTAAAATACGGAATAGCCTGAGAAGTTCTGCACCGCCGTGGATGGATATTTAACTCCGGGGTTTGATGAGCCTTGAACGCTGTTCTGAGAGCGGTTTTGGAAGATCGGCTGATGGAGTTAACGTTATGGAGGATCGCGTTTAGGTGCGTATACTGGAAATCTGCGCAGCCTTTACGCGCACGCTTTCAGCTGGATGGAGAGGGCACGCGCAACGTGCAACTTTTTTTTTCCCCTTCCCTTCTCAATATGATGTTGTTTAGGTGCGTGTGAGATTTGGTAGTAAAGCGTGGGTCTCGCGCGACGTAAAGCGTCAAGCGCGCGCAGTTCGCGGGTGTGTGGGGGGATGTAAGCCTTGTTTATTTAGCGCACTTATTTCCTTTGCAAATCAGAAGTGTGTGCGTGCGTGAGTGTATGTGTGTGAGTGTAAAGCCACTCCGCTCCGAAACACCCCCTCCCCTCCCCCAGCGGGCTGCCTTTCATTCATAAGTTTTGACCCCCCTCCGCCACTTCCACTCCTTTTTTTTACCCCCTGCTTACACCCTTCTTTTTACCCTCTTCTTCCACTTCCCCCCATTTCCGTCCGTTTTATCATCCTTGCACCTTTTTACCCCCTCAACCTTCTTCACCCCCCACCTTCTACTGTTTGCTCTTTGTATTCCTTTTCAAACTATCTCTACCAACACATTTACCACACATTTCTTGTTTTTATTTTCATTTCTAGCAATTAATTTTTTCATCGGTTTATCCAAGTTTAGTTTTCTTTACACATTTTTTCCTTCACGTCATTCTTGTTTTTGATACCCCCCCCCCCCCTTGTCCCCTTTGAACCACGTTTCTTTACCCCCCACATTTCTACAACTTTTCCTATCTGTTTACGCTTCATGACGTGCCCCCATTTCCATCTGTTTTTACCTCCTCCTCCCCAGTCTCTCCGGATCATCCCAGGCCCCAGTTTTATGTTTGTTCAACCCCCCAGGGGCTATTTCATCTATCTTTCAGACAAAATACGGTGCCAAAACTCTGTAACAGAGTAACATGGCGACTAAAAACAAAAAACAAACAAACAAAAAAAATTGTGTATTAGACTTGGTTTGTTCCCGACCCAGTTAAGGGAGGAAGGAAATGTGGAGGAAATTTGAATGATTATTAATTTCAGATTGCACCACAGGCAGCTAACAACCTTTTGTTTGCACTGCTGTTTTGACTTTTTTCTTTCCTCCCGTATCCAAAAGCCCGAGTTAATGTCGGTGCGTCAACGTCGCAGGCCGTAAACTTTTCTCTGCTCTGGTGCTGATCTGCATGTCAATGTCGTCCAGCCATACACATGCAGATCGGGGACGGGAAGAGTTATTGAGCTGCGTCCAACATCTCGTTAATAGTCAACCCAGTCCGACGGCCCCAAAGAGCTTGAGTGTGTCGGATCGGATGTTTCGGAGCTGTTTTAAGGCAAACTTTTTTTAAGTGCAGCTTTTGCTAGAGGAAGTGAATTTGGAAATGTGAGGGTTTTAAGGACATCCTTCTATCTTGCTCTCTCTCCCTCCACTCTCTCGACCAGCTGCTCTTTATGAGACTGGAAAACCAATTCACACGTTTGTCTATATGAATACAGCCTCAATACAACCCTCACCTGTCACTCTTGCCATCCCTTGCTCTTCTTTTACAGCCCTGGTTGTAAAAGATTACTTCCTCTCAGCTTAGGACAATAAAAAGCTGCATGTAGGAGCGGTCAATCCAGCCAGATGATATAACTATCGTGGTAAATTGCAGATCACTGTAATATGCTAAGATTAGCGAAGCAACTTGCGAATAATCATGCTTTATTCCATTTAAAAAAATAATTTTTGCGTATCAGTCACCAGGATAAGCATTTTGTTCTATTTTCTGCTCCTCCCCTCAATGTGTCTAACTTCGTCTTCCAGTTGATTGCAAGTAGAGTCTGATATTAATAAGAAAAAGGCAACTACACAAAACGTCTTTTTTTTAGTGATATAACTTCAATATTCGGAAGCACAAACCCAAATCCTCACCTTTGAAAGTATTATGTACGGTAATGTTGTTTATCATGATATTGACACTTAGCCATCATATCCTCCATCCCTATGTTTAGAATCAGTGAGCTTAATGCACTTCCTCTGTGTCTTTCTGACAGGTTCTCCGATGTTCCCGGACTGCACCGCTCCACAAGAAGTTGTTGATTCGGTCAGATGGATCGCGGGGGCCACGTGGGCACCGTTCTCTCTCTGGATCAGATCCGTTCCATACGTTCCAAGAACGAGTACACTGAAGGCCCCGTGACGTCGACGGCACCTCTGCCTGCGGCGTCGACGCGGCAGCCGTCTGCGCCGTCGCCGTGGCGCCCGTCGCCGCCTCCCCGGACGCTGAAGCACGAGAGGACTCACGAAGTTATCGTGGTCAATGTTAACAATAACAATTACGGAAGCAGCAGCACCGGTGCTGGGTTCTCAAGTTCCTCGGGAAGCTCTCCTCCTTTTCGCCACGTGGTCAGGACACAGCCCAAATCGCAGACGGCACCTTTGCGGCCTCTGTTCCCTCCCTCGGACACTCTGTTGATGTCAAAGCAGGCAAAATCGAAGGGCGAGTCGTTGCTGTCGTCGTCTTCATCATCTTCCTCCTCGTCTTCGCACCAGCTGATCTGCGAGAGCTGTGGAAAGTGCAAGTGTGCTGAGTGCACTTCACCGCGGCCACTTCCCTCGCGGATGGTCTGCGATGGCCAGTGCGTGTGCTCGGCTGAGAGCGTCCTGGAGCATGGCACGTGCATGTGCCTTGTCAAGGGCCTTTTCTACCACTGCTCGAACGAGGGTGGAGACGATGCAGGCGACTCGTGTGCCGATCGGCCGTGCTCTCTGTCACGGCCGCGCTGCCCAGCGCGCTTCCTCTGCATGGCCCTCATGGCACCCATCTTCCCTTGCCTGCTCTGCTACCCTCCCTGCAAAGGGTGCCTAAAAGTGTGCCAGGTGTGCCACGACCGGCTGCACCGGCCCGGGTGTCGCTGCAAGAACTCAAACGCCGTCTATTGCTGGAGAGATGGGCAGGGACACACGCTCACACCGGGCAAGCCAACCTGAGTGGGACAGGGCACACAAATAAGACACTAACAAACACGGAGCCGAAAACACAGGCACTAACACACGCAGGATTAAGGGCTTATTATTATTTTTTTTGGCCCCATTCGGCTTCCACATTCAAGCTAAAACACGCAGAGCCGAACACGTGCTAACACCCATACAGCAGGGAGTTCAGAATCCATGCTCACATACACACACACACACACACACACATACACACACACTGAGGTCTGAATGTGTGCCAGGCATGTGTCTGTAATTAGTTATGCAACGTCAGGAAATTCAATCCTGTTATTCTGGATGCTTTGAAACATCATTGGTGCCACCGTGGGTCGAGGACCACCATGTCCTCATTTTTGCCAGCATGCCAGTCCCATAATTCTCTAGTGTGCATTGCATCAATATCAGACACTAGTGCTAAAATGTTGTCATATTGCAATATTAAAGGTGTCAAACGGCACATGCCTAAGAAGCGCCAACCTACAGTGCACCAAGGACAGACTTCGAGTCCCAGGACACTCAACACCAATCCGGAAGGAAGAGGGTGGACAATGCTATCCTGACTATGCTCTAAATAAGCCCCGCCTTTTCTTACCGATCTGCTGCTAAGAGGATTGGAGGACGAAAACCGCAAAACCACTCGTTTATCTGTCAAATGGCAGGTTGTAATTTTTTTTTTGGTTTTTTTTTTTTTTTTTTTAACAAAACCAGTGTTGGCCTTAAACTGACTGCGGGTCTGCTCAGCTACTCGACAAAGAGACAAAATGAAACATGGAACAGACAGAAGAATACAATATTATACATAAAGCGAGAGACAAACCGTACTGAATCTGTGAAGGACTGTCCGGCCAGGCCATAATACTGTAGCTGTTCCCAGATCGCCGTAGCAACCTGGTATTGTTCCCACACAGAGGGCTTCCCGTGCCTTCCTGCGGGTCGTTTCCATGGAAACGACCCCTCCGTCTGGTAGTGCTTCCGGACGGGCAGACGTTCGAATATATATACACATACACACACTTACACACTCCGTGGCATTCTGACATTATGTTGTTTGTTATTTTTATTTTTTTGTTTTCTCTCCCCTTTTCTCGTATTTTTGTAAAAAAAAAAAATGTATGTTCATCAGATCCATCAGAGGAATCCTGGCTATTTTTAAAAAAAAAGATACAAAAAAGAAAATGTCTGTTTAAAAACATTTGTTTTTGTCATTGTAAAAAAATATTTATTAAGTGAAGCTCTATTATTTTATGATATTTATTGCAAAACAAAGACAGTCTTAGATTTACTCGTGTCTGAATATAACAAATATCAATACTGAGAAATTAAAGGGTGACTCAAACGTTATGTTAACTTTACTGCAGAAATATATGAATTAACTAATAACATATTGCCTCCTGTCTTTATTGATGTGTGTGATTGTGTGTGAATGTAGCTCTCTCCCTCTCTCTCTCTCTGTCTTTTTAGATGCTAGAAATTTCCAAGTTTGTTCTAAGGTGTGTTGTGTGTCTTCCTCAAAACTTCAGCACCAACTTCATACACCATCTTGCTCACATTCTCAATTTTTCATTTCCTATTCATCTCACATTAGACCCCAGTGTTTCATTTCCCTCTTCATCACTTATTCTTTCTTAATGTCTTCATCTCACATCTTTTATTTATCGATCTATCGATCGATCAGTTTCCATTGAGCCATGTGTGTGTTTTTTTTAATTTATTTATACATTTTTGGGAATCCCAAGGACTGAAATATCAGAGCAGTCCCCACAAGGACAACTGTATAATAATAAATATAATAGTCGTCGTTATAAATTCAGTTTTTATTAAACACAGAAGAGGCACACTTTATATTTGGTTTCTCTGGATAAACTTAAAACATGATTTGAATGTAGATCCTTACACAGAACAGTATAGTGAGATAAACGTGTGTGCGGGTGTGTGTGAAAGAGATAGAGAGACAGATCAGGTCCATCTTGAGGCCACCTGTGTGCCGATCATAAACTGTATTATAATTGCCTGCTTTTATTGCTCAGTTCCTGCTGCTTCAACCTCTGACCCGGAGTCTCTGTCTCTCCCTCTCTCTTTCTCTATTTCTAAAAACATAGCTAAAGTTGTGTTTGGCATGGTTTTCTAAACTACCTACAAATCAAAAGTAAAAAAAAATAAATAAATAATCGGAATCCACATGCTTATCAATAATAATCTAACTTTTTCTATTAAAAATTGCTAATCAGACAAAAATTCACCTCAGTTTAGCAAAAAAACTAAACAAAGCATGCCGTGTTTAGACTGATGCTAACATTTGAAGTACTCTGTCATAATTTAGGCTAACAGTAACAATTTGCTTTTTAAATGAAGCTAACTTCAAGACCATAATTTACAGGTTGTTATGGGTCAAAGCTAGCGCTAAGGGTTTTTATGCTAACAGTGGCAAGTAGTTTATTAAACCAACATTATCTTAATCCTAAATCATATATTTTTACACTAATGAGGAGAATTACACTTTACACTTCAGGAGTCGAAGCTGTTGGGATTTAAGCTAATTTAAATCAAGCCCACCTTGCTATAGGTATATGCTAATGCTAACACCTTCCTGCTTTCTTTTTTTAACTAGCGTTTGGGATAATGCTAATACTTTTAGTTTAGAGTTAGAGAATGCAACCTTGCTCCTGACAGGTAAAATGACTAGTGAATATTATGGTAATGTACTCTTAAACATGTCAGTGGTGTTTAACTTAAATAAACACAAATCTTTTGTACAATTTGCAGCTCAATAAAATTAAGCAAACTGTGAGCGGCCATTTTAGGCCTGTGAGGAATCTGTGTTTTACAAGATTGTTTTAGGGGCTTAGACAACAGAACAGAGCTGACTCTCTCTCTCTCAAATGGAGCTGTGTGTGTGTGTGTGTGTGTGTGTGTGTGTTTTCTCTCCCCGCAGGAATGCACCTTTTGTCGCACTAAAAGCCTTTTGTGTGGATTTGTGGCCCATTTCCTGTCAGAGCTGTGAAGAGCCATTTGGCTTTCACACACACACACACACAGATTTAACCTCTTCACACACCCCATACACACACTCCCAGTTTTGAGTAGACATCATTCACATGTGATTTTAGACACACAAAGACAGCTAAATGCTTTACAGATGCATCACACACACAATATATAGCATACAGCTAATCTAATACACTAACACACTAATACAGTTTTACACAGAGTTGTAAAACTCAAAGCACACACAGGTTTTACACTCAGCAGGCGCTTACACGTTTTAAAGTATGCACATTCTCACACACAAACACAGTTCATAAATTCCTTAGTTGATCCAGTCAGTGTGCATCAAAAATCCCCTGTGTGTGTGTTTTTCTTTGTGTCTTACGCCCACACATTCTCTGTGAACGGAAAGAGAACTTGACTCCGTTTCCTCGAGGTGCTATTTACAGCTCTGACCTCCACACACACACACACACACACACACACACACTGGCTGCTGCGTGTACCAGCACGCTCGGAAACAGGGTGAGTCATATAGGAAGCTACACACATACATACACACACACACACACACACACACAAGCTCTCTCTTGCTGGCTAACCTGTCTAACCACAGAGAGCACACATACATACAGTATAGACATATTTGCACACACTTTCTCCCAGCTCGGAGTTCTTGAATAACCGAATCTCATTTTTCCCGTTATACTAGTGTGTGTGTGTGTGTGTTTGGCAGTTGCTTGCTTTGGCACACTTTGAATCTAACAACAATTAAAGTAGTATTAAAAAGAGTGAAGAAGCTCAAACAGGATTAATCACAATGTCTAAAATACCATGGAATAATTTTTAAGTTTTGTGTTTGGTGTTTTTTCTCTTTTTTATTTAAAGATCAAAATCAAATTTCAAAAAAAGTTCAAATCCCAGGACAACCCAAGGGCCGCTGAGCAAGACCCTTAACCCCGCAATGTTTAGCTTGAATTACATACATACGGTTTCACTGCATACAACTGTGTATGGTTGTGTATGTGACAAAGAATTTTTTTTATTTGAGTAACAGGCCAATAATAATATTTTTGAAATGTTGACATTTTTTAACTAATATTTTTTAACTAAATATACATTTAAGCCTCTATCATCATTTAAGCAAAAAGGTTACATTTAAATGATATTAATATTAAAGTCAATAAATGTTTTTAAGAAATTGTGGCTGTGAATGCATTTGTTTGTTTGTTTATCATCTTGATTAGTTATTTTTCTATTTATTTGTTTGCTTAATAAGTTACTTATTTTCCGTTTGTTTTTGTTTCTTTCATTTCAATCATTAATTTATTTTGATGATTGTGTTGGTTGTTAGCTTGATTATTTATTTTTCAGTCAATTTATGTTTTTGCTATTTATTTATTTATTTATTTATTTATTGAGTTTGTTTGTTAATATAACATTGTCAGTTTTTTTTATTTAGAAAGTCAAAAAGAATATGTGGTTATGAGGAATGAGCTTTGTTTGTTTGATTGATTTTTCTAATCTTTAGTATTTTAAAACAGAAAGTGTGTTTATGGTGATCTGCCAGAAGTGATTCATATAAAATAAATCATTACAAACATTATTTACAAGTTAAATAAGAACATATTTATGGCTAAAAGGTGAAGTGAAAACTAAATATATTAAGCTTGGTTATTAAAGAATTAAAATCTTTGTTAGTTGGGTTTTTTGGGTTTTTTTTTTTTGGGGTGCCCGTGCAATCCTTTTCAGTTTTCAGGTTGTGAGTTCAAATCCCACTTCTGTCTAAACGTTCGCTTTTAGCAGCTTAAACTGTCTCCTCTCTGAGCTGTTAGGATAAATCCTGTCTACCAAATGTACATGTAAAGAATGTGTTGGTTTCTGTTCAGTAGCCGAATCATTTATCCGTTGAGTCGCTGGTTGAGTTCCTTTGTGTTGCTGAGCTGAGGACTAAAGGTTCAGGACAAACAGGAAGTGAATGTGGAAGAGGTTCTCTTGGTTCTCTTTCGTAGCCGTACATAGTTGGACACTTTTTTCCTCCTGAGACTGCAGGAGTGTGTTGCCCTCTTTTTTGTGTGTTTGGTGAAATGTTGAATCTGTTGGCCGTTAAGTCGTGTGTTGGGCCGCTTTGTGTTGGTTTTGGTTGCGGGAACATTTGCTGCTCAGCATACAAAGCGAGGCCGTGTGAGAGGCATTCACAGTTCACTTCGATTCACTGGGTCTCTCTCTCTCTCTCTCTCTGTCTATCTCTCTCTCTCCTGCTGAATGAGTTCATCCTGAATAGGCCTCAGCTTCCGTCTTTACCGTGTGTGTGTGTGTGTGTGTGTGTTCTTCTCATTGATTCAGTGATTCCTTTCATCAGTGTGCCCTGATTGATCACAGCCTCTTCTGCAATCTATACAGGAAGTATTTCACAGCTCTACACACATACAAAAGGAAAGATGACTGATGTGGCCTTCAGATAACATCTCGTCAAATTCAATCAGAGAGAAACGTGCACAGTGTGTGTGTGCGTGTGTATGTGTGTGTGTCACAGAGAGAGAGAGAGAGAGAGAGAGAGCAAACAAAAGCATTTCTTTGGTGTTATCATGGAACAACACTGTTTTAAACAATGCCCCCCATCTCCCTACCTGGGGCTATTAACCCCAACAAGAGCCACTTCCTGTGCTATTTATACGTAAACGCCATGCTCTAGCCTTGCAGGACAAAGGAAACGATCAATACACCCTCATCCCACATCATACACCAGCTTCTACTTTTACATGCTGACAGAAAGGCTAATTTGATAGAAAGGCACATTTCATCCTTTTTTGTATGTGTGAATTTATCCAAATGTCCAAAAACCCAAGCTTACTGTGGAACCGGAGTCAGTCCCATCTGTCAGACAGTTATTCTGTGTGTAATCGATCTCAGAATCTTAATTAGCTAGCTGAAATGCTGTGTTTTAGCACAACTCTGTGTTAAACTAGCGATCTGCATTCTTTAAGTATCTTAACCTCTTGCTAAACTACTCTCTAATTAGAGAATAATAATTTTCATAATATTAGTTTGTTTGATATCATATTTCATGTAACAGACTGATAATAACCAAGAGCCTAGTCCATTGGGTGTTTATCTAACCTTTGTGTAAGTCTAGCCAGCTAGCTTCAGTTCTAATTGTTTGTTTGGTTAACATATACCAGAAAAGCTCCCCTGTTCAGCACTAGCTTGATTTCCACATTTAATTTCAGACTTCTTAGAACTGTTAGCTAACCAGATCCCATTCCTGTTTAATTAGCATTCTAGCTATATTAGATTCCTTGTATCTATGAGCAGTTTGCTGGGTAATGATTTAGCCAACACACTTCACAAGAACAGCTTTTTTTTTTCTTTTTTTTTTTTTTGAAAAGTTTAAAAGGATCATTCCTTTGGGTATCTGTATTTACCAAGCAAACTAATTTAATTGTATGTAACACCTTGTTTATTGGAATCAGCAGATATCTAGGTGTTTGCTTTGCTAGCGTGCTTGAACGACACACCCTCTATATAATGCTAGCTAAATAGCTATGTTAAAAAAAAAAAGCTTTTTGAAATTATTATAAACTACTGTGGTGTGTAGTTAAAGGCAGTAAAAAAGTGAACACGGTATGTAATTTGTGGTTTGTCCGCAGTGGGCTGATTGATGATGATTATCATATTTTTAATTGGGACTGAACCCTAATACCGTATCGCTATAGATCTGTCAATGATTTATTTATTTATTTGTCAGCTTTAAAAAGATGAGGAATTAAATTAAAACCTTGAAAACTCCTTTATTGTGTGTGTGTGTGTGTGTGTGTGTGTGTGTGTGTGTGTCGGAAGAAGGGGATTTTTCTTTTTCTTTTAAAGATTAGACTATGTATTCACCCAGATGGTTCCTGTCTACTGGTCTTTTTTAGTTCACTTCCTTAACTCCCACCCCATCCCCCTTGCTCTCTCTCTCTCTCTTTCCCTCTATCTATATCTCTTTCTCTTTTAAAGGCCTGGAAGTTGTCTTTTATTGCCCAGTTGTTCGGAAGTGACCTAGTGCCCTTGATTAGATAGGGCCGCGTCCTATCGGCCTCAGTCAGTTACAACTGTCTGCCCCTCTCTCTATCTCAGCATGGTTGCTTCTGTGTATGTGTGTGTGAGTGTGTGCAGGGAGGATAACAATGGGGGCTTTAGCGTGTCCTGCTTTCTGGTCAAGAGAGGGTGAAAAAGAAAGAGAAAGGGGAAGGGAATTGACAAAGAATGAGGGAGAGAAGAGAAGAAGAAAGGGAGGCCAAAGACAGTGAGAAAGCCAACATACGATATTCGTAGTGCTCCACGGAGTGAAAGTGATGTTAAATACAAACAGGAAGTATTTGTGTGAGCTAAAGTGTGTTAGGATGTATAAGTTGTGATGCAAAATGCAAAGCATAATGTGTTTGAAAGTATTTTTTAAGTACGAAAGTTTAGTTGGACGTGTATGTATATGTTTAACTATATGAAATAATTTACACGTGTTTAACACGCCTACTGTGTGAAAGGGTATATGAGTACACAATGTGCCAAGGTTTTCAAGAAGCAAAAAAGGCTCTGGAAGATTGATGCTTGGTTCTGAAAAAGTTCCAGCTCCAATTCCTAATTTCCTTAAAAGCTTGAAACAAAACCATCAGCAGTCAGGAAAGTGTAGGAACACAGTATTGCTGATTACACTAATCCTCTGCAAGCCTTTTTCATCTGACTGTCTTAGATCTGACTCACTCTCCCCCGAAAAAAACCCACCCCAATCCCAACCCCGCTGCCCCAACAGGTGAGTTTTTCAGATGCTAGATAACATCCTGCTATTGACTCTTTATTGATCTGAGCTGTTGCTTTTCAATGAGCCTGTTCTTTAAAAGAGCCCTAAAGCTAATCACAGCCATCGCTCTTTATTACCCTGCAGACCCTAGGGGGAGTGTCTGTGTGAGTGTGTGTGTGTGTGACTTTGGGTTTCAGGGAGGGGTGATGGGGCTTCATTTCCTGACGGATCAAACACCTCTACGGGTGGTTAATTTATTGGCCTATTCATTCCGACAGTGCTGATTCGGCATTAAAGGATGCTGTGATGGGTTTAGACTCCTGTAGGAATTCCAAAGGGAACGTGTTTCAGGTTTTGGATCTCTTTAGAATTTCGAATTTGATGATAATGCAGTATACGTTAAATAGGATCCCTGTTTTGACCCACAGTGTACAAACAATGGTGAGGTATTCACAAGTGTGTGGTTTGGGACACGTCTTTAATGGATGGGTTATGATGTTTATATGGCCAGTAAAGTGAGTAAGAGTGTGTAGTTGTCGAGTAAACATGTCTACTAAAGACTAGTGTCTATGCAGTGTATACAGTAAATAAGATGTGTGGTTTGGGACGCATCCACAAGTCTTTTGTGTGGTCTATATAATGGAAAGGTTCTGTTTTTTGGGACATGTCCACACTAGTGTCTGTGTTGGAGATACAGTAAATCAGATATGTGGTTTGAGACATGTCCAGCGTGGAATAATAATAGCGAAGGAGTCATGCATGCTAGAACTGACAGGAAGTTTAGGCTAAAGGATGCATGCTATCTAGGAGAAAAATATAGTTAACATTTTTTGTATTCTTTTGAACAGACATTCTCTAAGGCGAAGATTTACGTGGCTAGCTAACGACGGGACCCTGAGAATCAGAGCCCAGCTTCAATAGTTTTCTCATCCTACTCTGCACACACACATGCACTGTATATACCTCCACGGAACCACATCGAGAATATTTAGGGCCCTCGGCTGTGTGCAGATGAATGCTTTGCAATGGAGAAGTGGAAGCTAGGGCACCAGACGCACACACACACACACACACACACACACACACACACACACACACACACACACACACACACACACACACACTTTGAGTCGAATTTCAGTTTGGCTGCTGAGCACGCTGTCCACGCTTCAGTGGAGCTGAATGGAAAAGTCCGGAGAGCAGGAAGTTTTTGATTAGCGGTTTGCCTGGAGAGAGAGAGAGAGAGTCCAAAGTCCTTGGTTGGATCCCCGCCCACTCTCCTTCTGCAGAACGTATTTAAATTTTTGGGTTTTCAAATGAAATGGACATGCTGCAGTCGTCCAAACCGATCCCCTCTCCTCCCCCTTCTTAACCACATCCAGCTCAGCAGGAAAAAACATTAAGCGCATACGGATCAAATGTCTTTAAATTGGACTAGTGATCTCCAATCAACTCATATAAATCATGTTATTTAAGGGAACGGTTTAACTAAAAATGAAACATATACAATTTCCCTCTTAGGCCGAATGTGGGCACAAAGCACAGAACATGATTGCTGTCTGAAGATTGCTTCTTCCGCGAGAGACTGCTGTCCCTAACAAGTAAACTTACCTCAGACCATGCTGTCAAATTGTTTGGTATCTCAAATAGACTTTCTGATACATATAAACGCATGGTTCAACAATTCTTCAGTTCCACACTTACAAGTTTCCAACTTGTAGTTAGCCTCCGTCTTACATTCTGACATTCTAAAATAGAATAAAAAGCACAAACATATATGGATTTATCTTATCCTGTTATATACAACTTCTTCTTTCAAGTATATAGATACATTATGAAAACAAATAAAGCTTGGAAGGTTGTAGCGGTGGCTTAGTATTTAGTACTGTTGCCTTGCACCTCCAGGGTTCGATTCCTGCCTCGGGTCTGTGTACATGAAGTTTGCATGTTCTCCCCAGGTACTCCGGTTTTCTCCCACAGTCCAAAGACAGGCAGTTGGCTAATCTGTGTTCCCAAATTGCCCGCTGCGTTTTAGTGGGTATGTGTCCTGCTATGGATTGGCACCCCATCCATGGTGTACCCCGCCTCATCCTCATCGTCTCCTGAGATTGGCTTCTGACACCCCATGACCCCGTACACAGGATGAAGCAATATAGACAATGGGTCAGTAAGGTTTTAGAAAAGTTTGGTCATATGTCTCGTAAGTGTACGTAACTAAATCAGAGAGCTTGCTTTGCTAATCTGTGCATTTTCAACACTGATTAACTTATTATTTAATTTGTGTTTATCCACATAGCTTTATAAGCATTTTGATCCCTACATTAGAAATAAGTTGTTAATACAATCACCAGAGACAAATTACAGGTAAAATGAGTGACTTTACAATAGCTAGTGAGAATGTAAGGCTGATGTACTCGTTATGTACATTTGTAGCTCCAGCGCAAAGCAAATCGCTAAGAAACATTTAGGAGTTTTCTTACTTTCTTAGGCTACTCTACTATGTGCTAATTGGAGCAGAATACACTGATCTTGCTGTAGGAAATGTTTTTTTCCTCGCTAATCTCTTTAAATGTGGAGTGTGACGATGTGGATTAGGTAAACGCGTATTCCATGCTGATCAAAGACTTCATTCAAATCCCAGTCGTTAGATGCTCTTTTTTGGAATTGCTCATTAACTGTGATGAGTCTTTACCTTCCTTATCCTAACGATCATGATAATATATAAGGGGGATTCAAGTAAAAAAAAAAAAAAAAAAATAGAACACAGTTTTGAGATTAAAACCTCCCTTTATTTCGGTCTCTAATCCCCTGCTCAACTAATGCATTATCACAGCGTTTCACTGGTGCTGGAATACCATCAAGGTTGAAAGTTTTCTCAATACACCGGAGCCATGAGCAGACTGCCTGCCTTATGTCTGAAATGCTGGCCTCCCAAGAACTCCTGTAATTTCCCAAACATGTAGAAATGGCTTGGAGCGAGGTCAGGACTGTACAGGTGAGGTAGCAATATGTCCTAGCTGAGTTCCACTAGCTACAGACAGTTGCATCTCTTTCACGAGTAGGTTTGAAGTTATCCATAGATTTTTAAGAGTTAAGCATTCCACCTGCTGAAAGTTTAATGAATTATCATCCTTATGGACTTGTGTACAATTTTTGCACCATTCATATGTTCTACTTGGCTAAGAATCTTATCACTGTGCTGTGTTTAAAATCATATCAATTTGTATTACGTTTTCATTCACAAGAAATTTCATCACAAGTCAGGTTGGACTTGAATGCCTCGGTATGAATCTGCCAGGAACTTTACCTGAAATAATCGCAAAATCAGCCAGTACTTAATTAACTAAAGAAACAGTTTATTTTTATTTGGTGTAATGAAGCTTTAAGAACCTCGGGTATAATTTGTGCAATTTGTTTTTAAAGGAAATTAGCTACTATGTTTTACTGAGCATCCTCTAGAACCAACCACAGTGCACCTGTTTCTTTATTGCATGCAAAACCTGGCAGTTTTCATTTTGTTTTTGTTTGTTTTTGCCTGAAAAGTGTTCACTTACATAATGTGCTGCTTACTTTTCTGGCAAAAAAACCCAACAACTCGTCTCCAGGCATAATTGGATAAACAAAAATTTATAAAGTTGTTTATGAAAACTTGATAATAAATTTTACTATACTATACTAGACAATACAGTTCTGCCGTCCTGGCATATGAAATAATATTAATTTAAAAATTCCAGGTACAACATTGTATTATTTGAAAACCCTAAACTACAATGATTGCAGGTAATCGTTGGTGTTTTCCATCTAGCTCTCTTATACTAAAAAGTCATGAACAGCAATTTTTAATTCGTCGTTACTTAATTACATAAAACATTGGTTCTACAGGAAATATTTTGTACCCATGTCTCTTTTCTGTTTGTCTGATAAATTCCCTGTCCTGAACATGGTCTCTAGTTTTGTGTGTATCTTTGTCCTGGCTGTAATTTGGCCTTGTTGGCTCTAAGCCAGGCAATGCATTCACAACAAAATCACTGATCTCAGACCTGTGGGCATTTCTAGCTTACACTTATCTTTCATCTTTGCATGCTGATTCCAGGTCAGCAGTTCTTTTGTGATTTTTTTTTCTTCTCTAAAAGCCCTAGGGGCAGCAAGTATCAAATGTCCTACTGCAACTGATCCAGGATCAGATTTAGCTATTATTCTCTAATTGACATGATTATATGTGAGAAAGAGCACTGATCCTCGATCAGCCGGGAGACACTTTGTGAAAGGTCTGCTCTCAGGTTTCAGCTTGTGAGCGGAGACAGGAAGTGTGTATGTGGTGTTTGTGACCAAGGCTACTCTTATTACTGCCTCTTCCAAAGAAAATGCGCGCTCCTGTTCTTTTCTGTGACGGTGAAGCTTCTTAGCTTTCACAATGTAGAAAAAAGCTACCATTTTCTTAGTTTTGTTTCCTTACACAGATTCCACTTGTAAACAAGTACAGAGCACAATACTACTGTTTCCTTGTTATACGACTTACATTCCAATATTATCACACCCATGGCTATAATTAATGATTACATCATAATGTCATGTATTTATTTTATTTCATTAAGTATACTCCACCCTTTAAAATTATTTACTCTTGAGCATCTTCCACTTTTCCCCAGCGATAATAATTACTCTGTAATTACATTTGTACTGTACAATTAATTATAATTACTTGCTTATAGGATTAATTGTTCTTTTTCATATCATTATCAATGGCTTAATAATTATAGTTATATAATGCAGCTCGAAGTTACACAATGACTCAAATTCCCGGTTCCTGTAATAAAATACCCATATAAATATAATAATACTTAGATAATTAAGTCCACAGAAAAATCATTACTCAATGACTGAGGAATAACAGGCAGCCTGAAAATCCTGTTATATTCATTCAGAGTGTATTCATTAAAGGAATGTTGGAGTCTTCAGAGTAATAGTAATTAGATTTACAGAAAGCCAGAGCCTTCAGCTTAAATTGCTGGAAGTTTAATAAATGCGAGTCATACAGTATGCCAACTCCGATACATCCTACATTATGATGTTGAAAAGAACTGCTGCAGGAGATGCCTGGTATAGCTGGGCAGGCTGGAAAGCTCTGATCAGATTAAATTCTGTAACAAAATACAAGATGAACACATAAAAATACAAAAATACCGTGCTTGTTAATAATAATAATAATAATAATAATAAAAAGAATAATTCAGCTAATTGAACCTCAAGCTAGTGAATAGTCGGCAAGCTTAACTGATAGGCTTGTGCATACTTTTTAACGATAAGAAATGTCAAGCTCATACAAGACAAGTTCGAGTCAAACTGGAACTTTTGATTGTGCAGAATAACAGAATACAGTTGTGAGAGTAAGAACTCTCTTTATTTCTCTGTATAATGCCCTGCTACACTACTGTACTTATCCCAGTGTTTCACTAGTGCTTGGATACCATCGAGGTAGAAAAGTTTTCTCTGTACCCAGACAAACGGTGACCTCCCAGGAACATTTTTAAAGGTCAAACTATGACACACATGTTTAAAAAAAAATATCTTCATAGAGGAGTTTGTAATAGCATAATGAGCTGGCACTTCCAGGGTTGGGGGTTCGAATCCTACTTCCTGTCCTTGTACATGGAGTTTGCATGTGGGTTTGCTCCTGGTATTTCTGTTTCCTCCCACAGTCCAAAATCATGCGGTTTAGATTGACTGGAGTTTTTAAATTGCCAAAAGTGCATAAATAAATGAGTGAACGTGTGTGCAAGTGTATGTGCTTGTGCTCAGCAAAGGATTGACATATCATTCATGGTATACTCTGCCTTGTGCCCATAGTTATAGTTTTACTAGCTGTAGTTGGGTGTTTTTGTTCATTATACTTTGCAATTTAATGGTCAATGATGATTAATTCTGTACAAGAAAATAGGTCTTGGTTGAAATAATAAATTTGAGTCTCCTGATTTAAAACCAGCCAGCCATAGACATGTAAGTAGTTAACATTTACTTATTAAACTTCTTATCAAACATTTTATTAATTGTATGAAACATAATAGCTCAGAGCAATTTATGAGTAAAATGTCATTTAGATATTCACTGTCCAACACCACAAAGTCAGGCAAAAAAAATAATAAATCAGTTAAGTCTATAAGCAAACAATTATCCCATAGCCATGTTTGAATAATAACAGTCCATTTATGTAAATATGCTGGTTTATTAAGGAATAAGGTTGTATTTATACCCTTAAATAAATAAAAGACAAAAATAAAAATAAGACCCGCAAGTAAATCTAGTAAAGAGAAAATATCATACCTAGCGCTAAAATCTTAAATTACATTTAGTCTCTTGTTTAAGTGTTGTTAAAAAAAAAAACAAAAAAAAAAAACAGTTACAACTGGTCAATTTTATTTCCCTCCACACCATCTAAACTAGGAAGATAAACTGTGCATTTCTAGTGTACAGTAGTAGAAAATCCTCTTTTTGGCCTCTTGATTCATCATTTCACTCGAATTATAATTTATAATTTCACTTAGTTGTTAAATCCCAAATTGTTTGTTTATTAACTACTAAGTTACCAAAAAAAAAAATAAGAGAAGAAAAAGGTGCCCACACCCAGTGCCTGCATGTATCTGCTATTCATTTAGCTTACAATTTTGTGATGGTGAAAATGTGTAAAGCATGTTATAGGGCTTCTTTTCATCTCCTCCGTTCCTTTCTTCTTAGGGTACTTTGAACCTAGTGCATTCGCTGGTAAAGTAATGAACATACACACACTAAAAAAAGAAAAGAAGGAAAAAACTAGAAGAAAGCAAACATGCCTTAGGCCTGCTGCTAATGTTTCAGAAGCAACTAAATCAGAAACAAATGCCTGCATGCTAATATTATTCATATTAATAACAGATAAATGTACTTTTTCTTAAGAAAAGAGTCCTCTAAAGAAGTGTATGTGAGTATTGAAAAACTACTATGCACTGAAAATATTCAATGCACTCAACAAATTTCTGCTTATATACAGTACCAGTTGAAAGTTTGGATACACATTTTTATTCACAATTTATTTTCTACATTCTAAAAAACTACATTCTATGAAATATCACATATGGGATTAGGTAATTAAGCAATGACAACTTCAACAGTCAGTTGTTATTTTAATACATGATGGTCATCTGTCTTGAAACAGTTCTTGGAAGAACAGTATTGTGTCAAGTGTGTTTGCAAAACCCACCAAGCACCATGATGAAACAGTTTCTCATGAAGACCTTCCTAGGAAAGCAAGAACAAAACTGACCTCTGCCACAGAGGAGAAGTTCATTTAGAGTCACCAGCCTCAGAAATCACAAATTAACAAACAGCACCCGATAATGGGTTAAAGCCATTATGAAGACTTTACGGAGTATAAGTAACAGAAATATCTCAATATCAACTGTTCAAATGAGATTATTGCATCCTTAGCATGCCTTGAGCATTATTTTCCAATGTAGAAAGAAATAAAAATCAGAAAAGACCATAAGGGTTAAAAGAGATGACCATACATTTGACTGGTAGAGTATATAAATTAAATTTTTTAGATTTCTTAGGTGCAAAGTGCTTGACAGTTGTGTCAAGTCTGCTAACCTGTTGTTGTCATCATAGTTTAACGTCTTTCAACCAAATGAATATTTTTGAGAATTTTACATATTTCATTTAAAAGGAACCAAGCCTTTCAGATCAAAAGAAAAAAGTCCTCACAGAAAAACTACAAGGAATAAAATAGCTCAGTAAGATCAAATATTAATATTAGGATACATTTTTGAAAGAACTACAGTATGTGAACATATAGGTAGAAAGTATTCTTTTTTTTTTTTTTTTTTTGACTTAATCCAAGTTGAGATTAAGAGTTGGGATTAAGAGACGGGGAAGCATAACGGTTGAAGAAAATATAAAACATAGGTTGGATAGATACCAACACAACATGGCATGACACCAAATTTAAGCCATTTTTGTCAAACAGAAACAAATCTGTAGCAGTTTTCTTTGTTGTACTTAAAAACAACAACAACAACAAAATAGGTTCCAATTAGTTCATAGCTGCTTTAGTCTGCTTGGGAACTCTCCAAAGAACAGCTTGAGTCAAAATGTTGCTGTGGCCAAAGTTGAGTGTGGCCCTCATAACCACATGAAATCATTGGGCCACCCTTGAAAGTGCTTTTAATCTCAACACTGATAAGTAGTGACACCGGTAAGGTAGTGTGTATAAGATGATGTTACAGTTACTAGGCACAAGCATCATTGCTGGAGTTGTGGTAGATAGTGAGCAATATTTTCAGACTAACTTGGGCTATTTAACTATTCAGACTAATTCTAAGAGTATACAGTGTATACAAACAGTTAGCACTATTGCCTCATATCTCCAGCATTGTTAGTGTGAATCTTGTATTTAGTATGTATGAGTGGAGTTTGCACAATCTCCCCATGTTTGCTGGATTCCCTCCAGGGTCTCCAAATTGTTGTGAGTATGCCTGTAAGTTTCAAGAAATCGTAGGTCATTGCAGCCAACCGAATGCATACAGTGTATGTTAATTTGTTTACTCTGGGATCAAAAACCTCTACATTTCTGAAGAAAATTCCGAATAACTGGACAAGTTAATCATCAGAATTTCAACAAATAAAATTGTGAAAAAATATAAATTTTAAAATGATTTACATGAAATAATCAAATAGTTACACTGAAGATGAATGGTAAAACATTTTAGTAAAACAGTTAATAAATGTAAAATAACTTAATTATAATATATGTCTTGTATGTGTGTGTGTATGTATGTAAATTTTAAAAAACAAAAGTTCTGAACACGTCTTCTTTCATCTGCCTGTTTTACATGGTTTCAAACATCTGAGGTAACCAACAAGGTGAAAAGACAAAAAAGAAAAACATCAGGGTCATTGTTTAAGATCAGATCAAACTCAAACAGAAGGAGAGAGAGAGAGAGAGAGAGAGAGAGAGAGAGAGGTGGAGGAAGAAGGAAAAGTGGAACCAGCTGTTTGGTCTTTATAGCGTCTTGACTATAGAGACTCATAATGGTTCAGAGTTTTGCTTCAATCAAACGCTTGATTGGTCTTTACAGGAATATTAGTCATGTTCCTCCTCTTTTATTCGTCTTTTTAAAAAAGCACGATGGTGGCGGAAACTGGGTGCAGTGATAAAAGGCTCCAAAAATAAAAAAGCTCTGTGGGCTCCCAGTCTGCTCTCTTCTCTTCTTTTCTTGTGAGCTTTCTGTGCTTTTTTCCCCCACACACAAAAAAATGGAGGTGTTTCCAACCCCCTCCTGGAGCACAGGTGTTGGGTAGAGCATTAATACACACATACACACACACACATGTGGTGCAGTTCTAAGAAGTCCAGACTTCAGACACACACATCTGGTGTCTGTGGTGTAAATATAATTTAAGGGATTGTTTTTTTTTTTATTCAAGACGATTTATAAAAATATAAATATATAAGAATATATAAATAAATACACTCTAAAAAAACGCTGGGTTGTTTTTTCTACCCAAGCGCTGGGTTGCCTCTGTTGGGTCATTTTTCTGGGTTATTTACAGAGAGTTGGGTAGTTTTTGTGTAACCCAGCTGCTGGGTTGAAGTTTGATTGGCTCCTCCCCCAAAGTTCACCGGTGGATTCAGCGGCTGTCAGTCAGAGCTTCGTGTCTCTCTTGAGCTCCCACACCGCTGATGACGGTTCATTTAAGGGAAAATGACGTTAAATACAAGGTCTGTATACACATGTTCACTCACCTAAGTCACATATGACTGAAATATTATTACTATATGTGAGATTTATTACTGTTACCGTGTTAAGGTTACACTTAAACTTTCAGGCAGGTCTGAGGTAAGATAATTTAGCTGACAATAGCTGCTATAGTTAACCAAAAGAAAGAAACAGATAAGATGTGTGAGCTTTTTATTTTTCTCTGTAGAATGTTTGCAGGGTGACGAAACTGTAACTGTAGTATTAGCATGACGCTAGCATTTAGTTAACATTAGAACTTTATTAATCTCACTGTTTGAGACAATAAAATGCTGGGGTGTTACAAAACACTGACCCTCTCACAAATATACACACCTGCTAACCTCCCGTTTTTCACTAGCTAGTAATTTAGTCCGCGGTCAAAAGTCGCCCGCGTTTCTCCCGAGTTATAACAATATTTTACACCTTTACACCTTTGGCAAGTAGTATGCAAATATGACTTCTGCATGTAAGATAACCAGGTAGCCCTCTTTAACCAAAGTTGCTTGTGACTCAGACTAAATTAACTATCAGTCAGCTGTACAGATAACTACTAGATGGAAGTATTAATATTTGGGTGATTGTAATGTGCCAGTATGACCCCAGCTATGACAATGCATCTCCTCGGTAATTAGCTTAAAATCAACGCAGACCACAAGACCAACTAGTCTGATAAAGCTCATATATATATATATATATATATATATATATATATATATATATATATATATATATATATATGAGCTTTATCCCAAAAGCCAAGCTTATTTTGCTTATTTCATTTTTGGTAGTAGCTGTCTCCATGTTTTTGTTTCAGGTTACCTGTACCCTAGCTTTGTCATTTTTTTATTTAGTATAAATCCTATTACACATTAAATTGATTAAATTGATCTTATTTAGTTTAATCTTTGTTATTTAACAAATTTTTAACTTTTTTTCATTTTCTTTCTAAGGTTGGCACCAACATGGTGGAATACCTCCAGCAGGCTGAAGTGTCAAGGCCGTACCCCTACTGTACATCCTGACGTTGGGAGATGATGACCAGCGCTGCTCTCAGGCATTCGTCATTCTGGTGGGACAGGCTCTGGAGCAATGCACACTACTTGGGGCGGTTGATGTGTGCTTCAAGGCATTTTATATTTTTGACATTAACTATTTAAAGTAGTGTGCACCTGTATAGGACTTTTTGTAATGTTGCTATGAAATAGCAAAGCCTACTTGAAAAGTCATAGACAGTGTTTGTATGTTAAAACGGTACCAGGGCTGGATAGTTTTGTTCTGCAGAAAAGATATCTAATGTCACAAAGAGATCCTGCTCTGTAGAAGCTGCTTCAGCCTATTTGTGTTATTACTCCATTCTGCCCTTGTGAGTAATAGTATAGTAATGATGTCACTGTTGATTATCTGTTCTTGTGCTTTTGAAAAATAAACGTTTTTTCTATGAACATTTAATAGGATGTTGTTTATTGCATATATGTATGGTTTGCAAAACTTTTACGTTTTTTTTAATAAACCAGTATATCAAAGTAATTTAACTGTTTAATAGACGTGGTAGTTTTAACATGAAAATAATAATAACCTATTTGTGAGGTAGAATTAACTCAACATTCCAGTTAAAATGAACCAGCATCTGGGTAGAACATTTAACCAATTTATGTGGTAGAATTAACCCAGCATTATAGTTAAATATGACCCAGCATTTGGGTTGAATATTTAACCCATTTTGCTGGGTTAAAAAAATAACCCATTTTGCTGGGTTAAATTAACCCAGCATTTAGTTAGTCCAATAGTTACCCAGCAGCTGGGTTAAAAACAACCCAGATTGGGTTGGAGGTTGAGGTGTTTTCTGCTGCTCCCTAACTGTGTGTGAGCAGAAGTTAAAAAAAATAAGGTTGGAGGCTTCACATGCTGTTTCTTTGCAGTTCTGCATTTTTTTTGTTTGTCTTTACATGCCATGCCTGTTTATACAGTACCAATCAAAATTTTGAACACAAGTTTTGATTTTTTTTCTTACAATTTAGAACAATACTGAAAGTTTTAAACTATGAAACAACACAAATGCAATTATGTAATTAAATACCAACAACAATCAGTTGTTATTTTAAGACAAAAAGGTCAGCCAGACTACAGTATTGTCAAATGCGTTTGCAAAACCCATCAAGCACCATGATGAAACTCGCTCTCATGAAGACCGTCCCAGGAAAGCAGGACCAAAACTTACCTTTGCTGCAGAGGAGAAGTTCATTTAGAGTAAACACACAAACACACACACTCACACACACACACACACACACACACACACACACACACACGCACACACAGACACACACATACCGAAAGCTTTTCCAATGGCATTTCGCTTCTGGGGACCAAGAGCTTTGCCCCAGTCATATGCTTTGGTCCCCAAAAGACTGTTGTGTAACTGGTTCCCATTTAACCTGAATACAAACCCACTAACACATGCACATACACACACAGTGTTTTGCCTTGTTTTGCTGCGTTTTTGCTAATTAGCTCTCGCTGCTAATTACTGTAATTCCCGGACGTTGAGTTCCGAGCCATTTCCCAAACACACTCGGACCGGAACGGCACGTAATTATACACATGCTTCCACTCTTCCTCCATCCTTCACCAGCACAATTAGCCTTTCATTACACCAGAGAGTGTGTTTGTGTGTGTGTGTGTGTGTATGCGCTGTGGTCTGATCGCAATGTTTTGCTGTAGGCTCTGCGGTGCAGGTGATGCGTTGCATTTTAACCACCAATTGCTAACAAATTTACACACACACACACACACACACACACACACACACACACACACACACACACACACAAGCATTTGAGTCATTCTTTCAAGCTCTTATCATTATACCCAGATAACTTCCTCCCTCAAAATGCCAAAAATAGTGTGTGTGTGTGTGTGTAATTATACCAAGCTAATGACCCATTACAGTAGTAAAGAAGCATCATACCTGCTCATAATGAACCAGAGTTGTCTGATTTAAAGAAACAAAGATTTGTGTGCGTGTGTGTGTGTTTACCAGTAATAGACACGCTAACTATGCTAATGTGTTTTATAGTGTAATGTATACAAAGGGAGACTATATACTGTACAATTATGTCATCCGTACTTTACAATCAGTTATAGTAACAGTTTAAAAATTGAAGTTCAAAAGTCAGCCATCAACTGCTAAATTGATGCTTGCAGTTTTCTGGGATTTGATACAATCAGTATTAGAACATTATCAGGAAAAGGTTCAATAAAAGAGCTAAAAAAAATAAAAGAGCTAAAAATCCAAGGGCGTCGTGATCCTGTATGATGATGCGTATCCGCACCCCTTTGCCCACACTGTCGAGACTCTGCAAAAACTTTGTTTTGAAGTGCTAAAGCATCCTCTCTATATTCCTGATCTTGTTCCATCAGACAGTCAACTGTTTGGTTCCCTAAAAGCAGCCCTACGAGAAGGAAAATTCACTTCTGATAAAAAAAAAAAAAAATAATAAAATTACGATAGCGGTGCGTTGTGGCTGGCAGCTCGGCCTAAAACATTTTTAATGATAAAACAAAAGCTTGTTGTGACAAATGGACAAAGTGTTTTGAAAAGAAAGTTGATTATGTCAAAAATTATGTATTTGTCATTTCTAAAAGTTAATGAAAATAAATTCTACAGCACTTTTTGTATCACTCTATATCTAACCTTTCCCTATGATTGAGGCAAGAATGTATAAATAGCTGTCAATAATTTGTCATTTTTATTTTTTTATAAAAATAGTTGAGTGATGAATATGTTGACAATTCAGTCATGGTTATTCATCAATTAAATTCAATCAAGACTTGTGATGATGTACTGTGCCTTCCTTAATGCAATATATGCAATACTTTTCCCCCTTGTCTAAATTATTACTTTTTTATTTTCCTCTTGGAAAACAATAGCAAGCAAGACAAATCAATTTCCCTTTGGGATTAAGAAAGTTTAATATAAAGGTTTAATTTGTTTTTTCTTTTTAATTTTGAGAAATATAATTTTTCCATTTGATAATGAAAGTTTCATGCATTATTTAATAAAAAAAAATCAAATGAACGACTAATAAGGGAAGTGGTGGCTAAGGCGGATCAGCCTCTGGGTTTCTGATCATAGGGTTCGAAGCTAACCACCAATAGGTTGCCACCGTTGAGCCCTTGGGCAAGGCTCTTGACCCAGAAAAAGGGATTGCTACAAAGGGTAAAAGTTAAAAGAAAAAATTTACAACTGTGAGTAAAATGTTTAGGTCAAAGACATTTGCAGTATATCTACAAAAGTATGAAGGTATGCTTAAAAACTGTGATTTCTTACAGCAAAATGTGTTATACATTCATGTGTATTACAGCATTATGATGTATCTAAAAAAGAAAAAGAGCAATTGTTTGTTCTTTTCAATAGTTATGAAAAAAAGGAAAAATTCTTGTATAGTTAAGAGACACCCCCCCCCCCCCCCCCGCTTTAAAACAGTATACACATTATAAAAAAGTTTAAAATGAATAAAACTTACTACTACTAATAATAATAACAATAATTGTAAAATTTACTTAGCATTTGAGCGTTGTGTGTTTGCCATACTTTGTGTTTCGGTGGGGAAAAATCCGAGCTGCTTCTGCTGCTGTCCTCTATCAAGCTATAAATCTTTTTAGACATACAAACATAATGCCAGACAAGTCCCAACCAGCCCTATTTCCTCTCCTTTGGCTGAGATACTGTTTTACTCACAGCTCCCCACTGAGAAAACACACTGGCCACTGCAACACACAGCACAACCTTTATTTTTGTGAACCAACCAAATGTTCCAGAGAAGTCAAGTATTCCTGTCATTACTGGGACATTTGCTCCTCAGACGGGATATATGCTTACAAGTACACTCAGACCAACATAGACAGGCAGACACACACACACACACACACACACACACACACACACACACACACACACACACACACACATGCCCAGGTTTTACACACATAATGGCTTTATGGGGACCAAGCAAATGTCACAAAGAAATCATGTATTTGTATCATGATTGAGATATTTTGTTTATCAAAGATGAAAAAAAAAGTTGTATGAGAGAGAGAGAGAGAGAGAGAGAGAGAGAGAGATTGTTTTACGATGACCAAGAAAATGTCTCAAGATTAAAATATAATGTATTCCTGCTATAATGGGACAACTTGGTACTCCGAAAAGCCTCATACATAAAACTTTTTCTCTTTCTCTCTTTGTCTCACATACACACACATACACACACATACACACAAACACACTATTTTTTTTTATAGGAACCAGCCAAAAGTCCCCACAATGTCCGCCTCTGTTTTTCGAGTCTTATTGACTTATTTTTGTATGTCTGTGTGTTCCATGAGATCATCACATTTTAATTAGCACTAAGTAAAATGTTCCTTCAAAACCTGATGAAATGTCATTATTATCATATTAAACGTGTAAACATGTGGAGGTGCGGTATAAAGGATGTTGAGATGTGAGTACTGAACAGTGAGTCACAATAGCCGATGGACAAGTGACGTCAAATCAAAATGACATAACACTCATAAGGAAAATTAGTATAAAAAAAAACAAGACTTAAACTTGCTGATGTTCAATAAAGAATACTGTAAAAAAAAAAAAAGGAAATTAATAAAATGTACATCATTACTTAACCAGCAAAAACTGTATAATCATGTATACAGACATTTTCTATAAATCAATTCTAAAATGATTTCTAAGAATCATTTAACATTTAATATTTATAGAAGGGGGTGAAGTGTCAGTGTTTTGGACCAATTAGAGTCAAAGAACTTTATTAATCCCAGAGAGAAATTGCTTAATTTAGTAAGATTTATACCACGAACAGAGGACTTTGTGTTTTCCGATTTCTCTGAAATATCACAAGCAGCATTTTTTACTTTCTAGAGAGAGGCTGGAGAGGGGAATGAAAGTTTATAGTAGATATAATGTTAGTATTACCATTAAATGTTACCTAAAAATGAACAAAATGTATGCCTTGCTATCTATTTAAAACTAAAACCTACTATATATGCTTAAACATATCAAACACTTGTCATTATTGGAAAATAAACATTAAACATCACATTATTCAATTCTGATATAATTCAACGTTATTTTTATCAGATTGGATTTGCATAACTTGACAGATCACATGACCTAATTTGCGCACATCTGACCTCTGAACTTGAAAGCATGTGCACATTGATACGTCTTTGCTCACGACATCATTGTTAAGACATGTTATATTTGTGTGACCAAACAAAGTATGCTTGGGATTTTGCTCAGGAGGAAGCAGTTAGTTGACTTTATTCGTCGAGGTTCAACAGAAAAAAGAAAGCTAGGTGCCTCTCTTTAGCTTTTCCAGGAGCTGTTGCTAGCACTGTCATGTCACTGTTATGTATGTATAAGGTTTCCACCCGGGTCTCAGCATGTCCTGCAGACATCTCATCCTGGATAACAGCTGAAACACAATCTCAGTAAAACCAAACTGCTGTTCATCCCAGGTGAATTAGTCCCCTGTCAAGACCTTGTGATCTCCATGGACAACAATCGGATCACTCCTTCAGTCACTGCCATCAATCTTGGGGTAACTCTGGACAATCAACTATCATTTTCCCCAAAACATTGCTAACCTTACTCGCTCTTGTCAATTTAATCTTTACAACATCAGGAGAATTTGCCCATTTCTTCCTACACACGCTACTCAGGTGCTTGTTCAGTCCCTTGTTATTTCAAAACTAGACTACTGTAACTCACTCCTGACAGATCTGCCTCTATCCACCATTCATCACTTCTTTCACTTGCTTCCTGTAGCTCCATACGTTAAATTCAAAGCACTAATGCTTGCCCACAAGGGTAAAAAACGGCCCAGCACCCTCAAACACCTCTTAGCTCTAATCAAAGGCGAGGTGTGCACCACATTCTCTCCGATCCCCCAGCACTGCTCGGCTGGTCTCACCATGTCTCAGAGATCGAGAAAGACATGCGTCTAGATTGTTTTCTGTTCTGGCACCTGGATGGTGGAATGAACTTCCTCTAGATGTCTGAACTGCTGAGTCTGGCGATGACTTTAGGCCTATTTGTTCCTTCAATATTTGAGTTAATCCCCCCCCCAAAAAAAAAAAATCCCTTTGCAATAGTGTTTGACTGCTGGTACTTAGTTAGTAACCTAGTACCCCAGTGTAAGGACCTATCCAATGATGGAAACTTTTGTAAGTCGCTCTGGTTAAAAATCCCTAAAAAGTCGCTGCCAGTACTGACTGATGATGTTGGTGTCTTACGAGTGCAAAGATTACTTGAATTCTAATCTGACCCTTTTCATTCAAGTCGCATGACCTACGAAAATGGGTCAGATCTGATCTGAAAAACATCAGATTTCTTAAGACTGCCATAAATTTGTGTTACATTAGATCTGTGTCAGATTAGGGTAAGAAATCAGAATTGTGTCTCTGATGTGTCTCTGTCAAATTTGTCACTGATTATTTTCCTAATACATCATTCACAGGCCAACATGTGCACACACACACACACACACACGCAAACACACATGAAAGAGAGACTTGTTCTTAAGTCAAAATGAAAGATTTTTAATTACAATTTTGTCCTCATTTTGTGCTTTTGTCCTATTTTATGCTGGTCCCTACAAGACTGTTTGTATCTGGTCTTCATTAACAGATGAATACACAGAAACAGACACAGAATGTGACTAAAAAAAGCATGGCCCGATGTTTTATATGACATATTTAAGAACCACTCTTGTTCCTCCAGGAAGGAAATGAATATTAACCCCTCCAAACACACACACACACACACACACACACACACACACACACACACACACACACACACACACACACACACACACACACACACCACACACAAACACCCCACCCACCACACACACAGACACACAGAGGCAGAGGAGATTTCTGACGGCAAGGGGTTTCTGACGATGTTGGCTGCGGTAGATGTTTTTCGGAAACTTCTTTTAATCTGAATATTGCTTTAGAATTATTATTCCAAGTGTGTGTATTTAGCCCTAGATTATTAGTCAGACACAGACACACAGTCTCTCTCTCTCTCTCTCTCTCTCTCTCTCTCTCTCTCTCTCTCTCTCTCTTTCTCCCAAGCCTCTTGGTTTACTTTTCTGTCTGTCTGTCTATACACCTATCCTTTTTATCCTTCTTTCTTCCCTCCTTCACTTCGCCCTCTCCCTCCCTTAACCTTCTACATCTTTCTCCCTTTTCCTACACTCCCTGTAACGACAGAACACAAGAAATCTGCATGAACAGACAGAGATCACTGTTTCTTTCTATGCATCTCTTTTTTCATCTCATAATTTTCTCAATCCATTACTCTCTTTCTTTCTTTCTTTCTTTCTTTCTTTCTCTCTCTCTCTCTCTCTCTCTCTCTCTCTCTCTCTCTCTCTCTCTCTCTCTCTCTCTCTCTCTCTCTCTCTCTCTCTCTCTCTCTCTCTCTCTCTCTCTCTCTCTCTCTCTCTCTCTCTCTCTCTCTCTCTCTCTCTAGCTCTCTCCCTCTCCCACCACACTTGCTTTCTTGTTTCTCATTCTAAGCCCACCGAGTCTCTCTCCTTGCCCTCTCTGGCCACTCATTAACTAACATGGAACCAGGAGGTCTACTGCCAAGTGTGTGTGTGTGTGTGTGTGTGTGTGTGTGTGTGTGTGTGTGTGCATGTGCACACGTCCCTGTGCAATCCAATGCTGAACTCACATCCCTGTAAGCAATTACACACACACACACACACACACACACACACACACACACACACACACACACACTTGTGTATTCTGCATTTCCAGGTCCTGAACTTTTTCAGAGCAAAAATTCCATCTACAGCTCTCTTTCTCTCTCTCTCTTACACACACACACACACACACACACACACACACAGAGTAAATCTTTGGCCGGAAACTTTGATAAAGATATAAGTGCTGAAAAAAGGACTATTAGTGGAAATTAGAGATAAGTATGATTCCGATTAAAGAGCTTATTTACATCACATCCTCTTTTTAAATTCTGTGGGTGACAGAGAGACTGAGAGAGAGAGAACTAGTGCGAAGTTCTGATGCAATAATCAACCACTCACAAATGTATTTACATTGACACTGAGTGTGTATGTAAATGTGTGTCCTTATTTTAATTTATCTATCCATTTATCTTTTACTCTTTCTTACTTTTTTCATTCTCTTTATGTGTCTTCTCTCTTTCTCTCTGTCTCTATTCATCTTTATTTCTCTCCCTCTTTCCATCTTCCTCTCTCTCCCTGCTGTGTAAGGAACATTTTTACAAGGTGTTTTAATAAACCTCTACACACACACACACACACACACACACACACACACACACACACACACACACACACACACACACAGTTCCTGTGTCTTCCATCCATTCCAGGTTTCCAGGAATCTGTGGATGTCATCAGCGGGAGCCCTCATCGCCCTGTGTCCTGATTGGCTCAGTTAATAGAATGACCCCTGATGCTGGCATGTGATTGGTCGATCTTATCTGAGATGCAGGAAATTGAGCTTGATGGCTTCCTAAGCTGGAAAGAGATGGGAGATAAAGTATGTGAATTTCCTTTGTGTGTGTGTGTGTGTGTGTGTGTGTATGCGTGTGTGTTTGTGCATGATTGACATGTGACAAGGCACCGTATGTTGCTTTTAATGTCGCCATCTGATTCTTAATGCGGTAACCAGATGTCTCTCAGGGAAGGTTTTATTATTACTATTATATCATAAAGGGTCACTAGAAAAAGAAATATGGCCAGACCTTAGCACACAATACACGTGCTTTACACGTTGAATAATAAATTATTGTTTTTATATTCACTTATACTGATACACACCCTGAGGGATGTAATAACTGTCATATACTTAAAGAACAGTCACATGCTGATAACATAAGGCAAGTTTATAGTCGCAGATTAGCAGGAACAGACAGAACTCATAAGTGCAACTATAATTTGAGACTCACTTAGAGTATATTAAATATGTAATTCAGTAGTCATTAGCTTATGGCCATAAATAAGAGAAAAGTGTTTAGGGTTTCGTGACCCTGTATACACCACAGGACAAAGTGGTATGGTCGATAAGTGTGTAAGTGGTTATGTTTTGTAGCAGCTTTTGACAAACGCAACGTGTTTGTATTCCTGTGGGGAGCATAAACAGCTACTATCCTCATATCTTAAAGCTAATTTTGCTAGCTCTGTAGCTAATCTCTGGCAAGGGGCAATTTTTGGTTTAAAATAAAACAAGGCCACAAGAAATGCAGAAAAATGTGCAGTTCCTTAAATGTCCACTGGGGGCAGGCATAAAAAGGGAGGCAATCTCTATAGAGTTCATGTTAAAAAGCTCTACTTTACAACAGAAATAAAGGTTTATAACATGGTCTCCATAGCTAGAATTTTTATTTATGACAACGGTACGGGTGTGAATATCCTATGGAACTGATCAGTTACAATTATATTAAGTCATACATTTGTGGCCGATTTGAGTACCAGGTGTAATGCAGGTGTCAAACCAATAGCTGGATAACTGGAGTTGTAGTTTAACTTACCACAAGAAGTGTAGGAGTTAACACTGGATGACATGCAGCGTATGGATGGTGCAGGTTAATGAAATGCATTGGCATATAAATGAATGTTAGCCACCATGTTCCAACCAACAGCCATGCTCCAGTCGTCCTTCCCCTTTGCCCATTTATGGATTAACCTAGGTTTTTTCAGAGTTAGCGCTTGTTAAGAAGCAGACCTTCTGCATTCGAGCTTCAAAACTGCTCTTCAGAAAACCTATGATTAATGTCACACCTAATTCAATAATTTTTTTTGTGATTTATTTTAGGACAATACTGAAAATTTCAAGATTATGAAATAAAACATATAAAATTATGGAAATAAATGACAACAACAATTGAATTCAATTCAATTCATTTGATCTATATAGCACTTTTAACAATGGTCATTGTCGCAAAGTAGCTTAACAGAATTTAAAAAATGGAGAAATGAGAATGAACAACAACAATACCAATCTACCAAAATATTTTAAGACATGAAATTATGGAATTTTCTTCAGAGTACTGTTCAAGTAAACAGCACTGGCTTCATCAGATGAAAAAAAATTGAAGCACTTGTTCATGAGATATCAACCATCTCACACTGACGCACAAATGCACAGATGGACAAAATCTAAACATATTGCATTAGAAATGCAACCTATTGGTAAAGGCGAAGATAAATTAATAAATACAGCTGTATATCTGCCTTAAATGTCCGATTATCAATTCCTGTTGTATGATTTAGCATGTTCTCAAAATGGCAGACATTAAATACACCAACTAGACATGACCCCTGGGGTCTGGGATAGAGTCTAAATTTCATGGTTTCTTTCAAGGCCATTTTGTCAGTGGTAATAAAGGGAGGGAGAGAAAGAGAAGCCTCAAAGCGGAAGAGAGAGGCAATATGGGCTAAAAGTATTCCAGAGTCTGTCATTATAGTCCAACCAAGAGGAACTGCAGTTTTTAGTGGGAGAGTGAGCAAGAAAGGAGGGATAGAGGCAAGAAAGAGGAGGGTGAGCTGTCACTCCATCTATAAAGAAGCATAGGAGCTCATCTGATTATTTCGGAGAGACGTGGCCCCTTTTTTTCCTCCATCTAGCAGGACTCTTTCCTAAAGAATGCCATGGATTCTTTCTTTCTCCCAAGGTTTGACCTTTAGCCTTTCTGGTCGTAAACTAGCCGAGCGAGGATCTCCATTCAGGGTTTCTCATGCACAAATTCAACATCCGCATAAAATCCGGTGGATGAAAAACCATCCTGCTGTTCCATTTACTTCCAAGAAAGGAAGACTTTGTATAGGTTCTGAAAAGTGTAAAAATGTACACACATAAGATGCCAGTGTACAAATGTACATATTACTCAAACTATTTCCTAAAGTACAAACAATTTCCACTTTCACTGGGCCATATTTGGAGTTCAGGCATTTAATGCGAGTGCTTGCATTTTAAGTAGTTATGTAGATATGTCTTTATCTTAGGTCATGAGCAGTTGCCTAAGCATTTCACTGCATATCGTACTGTGTATGACTGTGTATGTGACAAATAAAATTTGAATTTGATATTACATATATTTAAACATACAAACCAACAAAAAAGGCAATCTTAGAGCTGTTCAATAAACATCTGAGAATAAACAGCTAAGAGTCTCATCACCGTACTGCTTGAGGTCTCCTTTAAATTGGTTTTACATCTTTGTTCTGGTTCGATGTAAACAACCTGCACAGTATAATAGTACTCCAGTAGTGTCATTATTTTGTAAGCATTCTTTTTAGCATTTGTCAGGTTCACATTTAAGTTATCTGTCGACTTTCAAGGCTCATGCGTTTGAGTTAATATTCACAGAATAGAGTCACCTCCACTGAGATCATCATTCTGGGATATTCAGGCATAACCTTCTTCAAAATGTTTGCACCGTTCAAATGTTTTCCTGACATTCATCAACATAGTTTTCTTGAAGTCTTCAATAAATGTCAATCAGTTTAATTCCTTCATTCGTGTGAAGTTTCATCACAAGTCCCGGTTTGACTTAAGTCCCGCTTTGGAGTCTGGTTCCTTCCAATGTTCCTTGCTCCTACTGTATCATTTCAGTTTTTCCTTGCCACTGTTTCCTCTGGCTTGATTCATTAGGGGTCTGTAGCTGCTTTGTAACAATTTTTATTGAAAGTGCTATACAAATAAAGTTGATTTAAATTGAATAGAGAATCCAGAAAATCCATTTAACCAGTTGCTGGGCCTGAACACACATAAATTAAAGTGTGTAAATATTTATATAACTTGGCCTTGTTAAGTCTAAAGATATACATTAAATATTAATATTTAAATATTACTTTCAAATATTAATGTAAAAAAATGATGTCACATGGCCACATCTCAGCCAGACTATAACAGCTCTTCCTATAAAATCATTTTTCAAAATCAGCACACTTTTTCAGACACACACACACACACGCATGCACGCACGCACGCACGCACACACACACACACACACACACAAACACACACACAAAACTTGAGTGTGACAGTCAACAGACTAATGTACAAAGTGTAAATGTTTAAAAGTTTTTACCAGAATCCAATAAATTCTTAAATATAAAAATAAATAAATAAATAAATAAATAAATAAATAAATAAATAAATAAAAATTATGTGAGTCCAGGTTATTGTTTGTTTTGTTTCTTTTGTATGTGAGCAAAAACCACATACATGTGAACATGATAGCAGCTGCAGTTATTGGGAGATGGAGTCTTTATTTATTGGGACACGTGCCTTTATTTATGCACATTAAATTACAGACTTAGTAAAAGCAAAACTTCAAGTGTTAAATTTCAAGTCTTTATTTTACTGGCTTTGAGAGACCAGGTAAAAATATAATTATGCACTTTTATAAACACAATAAACTAATAAAAATAATAATAATAATAATAATAATAATAATAATGATAATAATAATGGTTACTTGAATATGGAAAAAGAAACTAAATTTTTGGGGGGAATTGATTTGGAAAAAAATTTAAATTAGGAATAAGAACAAACTTGCATAGCTGCATGAATGTAGAGTAATGTAGAATTTTGAGTTCTAGTTCTATGCATCAAAAGAAAAAAATCATTTTTATACAGGAAAAATAATTAAATAAAATATTTAATGGAATATTTTAATATGGTGTTTGGATTTTCTTTGTTAAAAAGTGAGTCAGAGTAAATGTTCTCCTGCAGCCAATCAAGATAAGTTTCCATCTAAATTTTTAGCAAATGTGAAATAAACTTCTGAACTTGTTAAAGAAAGGAAAATGTGACTATTCTCTATGCCATAATTCATTCAAAACACCCTTGTTTCCATCACCCGTTATGACATCTCGTCTTTAAACATACACCATACGCCACAATTTCCTCTAATCAGATGAACAAGTTTCAGAGAGTTTTGAGTGGAGTTTCCGTTCAGCTTTTCTTATGTGCAAATTTAACATTTACATATGCATAAATACCTTTGCATCTATGAAAATATGTGCTAAGACTTCAACTTCTGAATTTCTATGTTTTTTAGCACAGAGTGTTTAGATTTTTTAGTTGTTTTTGTTTTTTTATGCGTAGAAAGTTCATATTATAAGACTACAACCAACCATATACATTGCAAAAAGTGATAATAAATAAAAATATTTTGAATCGTGTTGAATTTTTATATAAAAACAAATACAAGATTATTAAGCTTATTTCTAATTTCTAACCGAACTGATGAGAGAGCCCTGTAATTTTCATCATAGGTATACCTCAACTATGAGAGACAAAATAAAAAATAAAATTCAGAAAATTACATTGTAGGATTTTTAAAGAATTTATTAGCAAATTATGGTGGAAAATAAGTCTTTGGTCAATAACATAATTTCATCTCAATACTTTGTTATATACAGTGAGGTCAATAAGTATTTGATCACCCTGTGATTTTGCAAGTTCTCTTACTTAGAAATCATGGAGGGGTCTACAATTTTTAGCATAGGTGCATTTCCACTGTAAGAGACAGAATCTACAAAGAAAAATCCGTAAATCACATTGTATGATTTATTTTTTTAATTTATTTGTGAATTACTGTGTCAAATAAGTATTTGATCACTTGCTTATTAGCCAGATTTCTGACCATCAAAGACCTGTTATTTTGTTTTAAAATAATCCAGCTACACTCTGCTTATTATTCTAAATTAGTAGCACCTGTTTGATGTCGTTAGCTGTCATAGACACCTGTGCAACCCACAATTAGCCAAAGTCTAAATAGATACATGGGGTATCAATGATGCTAAGAATGGTGAGGAATCAGCCCAGAACTATACGGGAGAAGCTGGTCAATGCCATGAGAGAGCTGGGACCATCGTTTCCAAGGCTACGATCAGTAATACACTAAGACGTCATGGTTTAAAATCTTGCATCGCATGGAAGGTTCCCCTGCTTAAGTCAGCCCATGTCCAGGCCCTTCTGAAGTTTGCCAGGGACCATCTGGATAATCCAGAGAAGTCATGGGAGAAAGTCCTGTGGTCTGATGAGACCAAAGTAGAACTTTTTGATCTTAACTCCATTCGCCGTGTTTGGAGGAAGAAGAATGATGAGTATCATCCCAATAATATCATACCTACAGAGAAGCATGGGGCTGGAAGCATCATGCTCTGGAGGTGTTTTTCTGCACAGGGGACAGGACGACTGCACAGTATTAAGGAGAGGATGAACAGATCCATGTATTGTGACATATTGGGCAAAAACCTACTTTCCTCAGTCAGAGCATTAAAGATGGGTCATGGCTGAGTCTTCCAACATGACAATGACCCAAAGCACACAGCCAGGAAAACCAAGTTGTGGCTCCGTAAGAAGCATATGGACTATTTAAAAGCAAAATAACAGGTATTTGAGGGTCAGAAATCTGGCTGATAAGCAAGTGATCAAATACTTATTTGACACATTAATTCACAAATAAATTGTTAAAAAAATTATACAATGATTTATTATTTTAGATTCTGTCTCTCACAGTGGAAATGTACCTATGCTGAAAATTGTAGACCCCCCCATGATTTCTAAGTAAGAGAACTTGCAAAATCACAGGGTGATCAAATACTTATTGACCTCACTGTACCCTTTGTTGGCAATGACAAAGGTCAAACGTTTTCTGTAAGTCGTCACAATGTTTTCAGACACTGTTGCTGGTATTTTGGCCCATTCCTCCATGCAGATCTCCTCTAGAGCAGTGATGTTTTGGGGCTGTCACTGGGCAACACAGACTTTCAACTCCCTCCAAAGATTTTCTATGGGGTTAAGATCTGTTGACTGGCTAGGCCACTTCAGGACCTTGAAACCACTCCTTCATTGCCCGGGTGGTGTGTTTGGGATCATTGTCATGTTGAAAGACCCAGCCACGTTTTATCTTCAATGCCCTTGCTGATGGACAGGGGTTTTCACTCAAAATCTCACGATACATGGCCCCATTCATTCTTTTCTTTACACTGATCAGTCGTCCTGGTCCCTTTGCAGAAAAACAGCACCAAAGCATGATGTTTCCATCCCCATGCTTCACAGTAGGTATGATGTTCTTTGGATGCAACTCAGCATTCTTTCTCCTCAAACAAGACAAGTTGAGTTTTTACCCAAAAAATTTTAGTTGTTTTGTTTTGACCATAGGACATGTACTGGCTTAAGCAGGGGGACACATCTGGGACTGCAGGATTTGAGTCCCTGGCGGCGCAGTGTGCTACTGATGGTAGCCTTTGTTACTTTGGTCCCAGCTCTCTGCAGGTCATTCACTAGGTCCCCTTGTGTGGTTCTGGGATTTTTGCTTACAGTTCTTGTGATCACTTTGACTCCACAGTGTGAGATCTTGCGTGGAGCCCCAGATTTAGGGAGATTATCAGTGATCTTATATGTCTTCCACTTTCTAATAATTGCTCCCACAGTTGATTTCTTCACACCAAGCTGGTTACCTATTACAGATTCAGTCTTCCCAGCCTGGTCTAAAAAAAATTTCTGGTGTCCTTTGACAGCTCTTTGGTCTTGGCCATAGTGAAGTTTGGAGTGTGACTGTTTGAGGTTGTGGACAGGTGTCTTTTATACTGATAACAGATGCCATTAATACAGGTAACAAGTGGAGGACAGAGGAGTCTTTTAAAGAAGAAGTTACAGGTCTGTAAGAGCCAGAAATCATGCTTGTTTGTAGGTGACCAAGTACTTATTTTCCACCATAATTTGCAAATAAATTCTTTAAAAATCCTACAATGTGATTTTCTGGATTTTTTTTCCTTATATTGTCTCTCATAGTTGAGGTACACCTATAATGAAAATTACAGGCCTCTCTCATCTTTTTAAATTAACCCACACAATTGGTGGCTGACTAAATACTTTTTTGCCCCACAGTATTTATAATAATATTTTATATTTTAATAATCACATATGTTAGTTTTTTAAAAATCTTGATATCAAGGAATTGTAGATAAAGATAAACCTGAGTAGATTTAAGATATTTTAACTTGCTAAAATGAAACGTTAGCAATTGAAAATATCTTAAATATTGTTAACTTCACCTACTATTACTTTTTATTAGAACTAATATACAATATTTTTGTACTAATTTCTAGCTTTTCTATATTCAGATAAGGTAGCTAATTTTAAGAAACTAGTTTCTAGAAAGAAGCACAATTACTTGTCAATGGAATTTTTTTATTTTAAGTAGAAAAGTCTATAGGTTTAGTAATCTTTTTGTTGATCAAAAGAACAACTTCATTGTTTCATAATTTTTCATAATTTGCTGTAAAGTTTAATACTCTGAAAAAAATTCACCTAGTGTAAAAATCCCCCTAGTCATTCAATTAATGGAAAAGGATGGAGAATGTGAATGACACACATTTGTGGTTTCTTTCACTTTCATCTTAGCAAAATTGCTACCAAGCAATATTAATTACAGCACTTGGCAAATGAAGCAACTTGCAGAGTAAACAAAAAGGTTTGAAATTTCCATTAGCTGTAATGTAATGTAGCTGGAGTCAGAATTCGGAGTTGGCCAAAACTAATTTAGTTAAAGAAATTTCCACAACTGGGACCAATTTAACTTATAATTTGTTTAAAATATCCATTATTGTTTATTATTCTTTACCATACAACTTAAGAAAATTTGGATTGAAACATTAATAATAAGAAGAATGTGTAAGTAAGTATGTGCCCTGCGATGGATTGGCACCCTATCCAGGGTGTACTCTCGTGTCCTAAGTCTCCTGTGATGGGCTCCAGGCCCCCACAACCCTGTATACAGAATAGTGGTATAGACGATGATGATGATGACTCTATTTTACATGCATGTTTTTTATATTGAAAAAGAAGTAGTACAGAATGGCTTCCCAATCACAAATCACTCATAATCGCTTATTCTATTTCAATAAAATGCAACACAGCAATGTTTTCTGAATAAATCTGATTAGATCATCTCACACATGATGAACTTCATTCATGATGATGAAGTAATGGAACACCCTGAAAGGTGTAGCCAATGGGATTGATCCAGGTTTGTGCATTGAGGATAGCTAAACACATGTGCATGAACAGAGATTTGGTTTGGTTGTTTGCCTAAAGAAAAGAACCCAAAATGTTAACGCTTACTCTGAGATGGAGCGAATAACTTGTGTATTTCCGTAATGTTGAGTAGCGTGACATACAGTTGCAGTCCAACAGCAAGCTCACTCAATGACCAGGTGCACACTGTGTGTGTGTGTGTGTGTGTGTGTGTGTGTTTGCTCTTGCCGTGACTGGGAGGCCGTTGCTAAGGGATCGGCTTATCTCCAAACCGTATCCATTTCTTCTCCTCCCTCCCGTCTGCCCTTTTTCCGTTTTTGTCTTCCGAATTCCTTCGTTCCTTGCCGGCCAAAGTCCCATACGACACACACACACACACACACACACACACACACACACACACACACACACACACACCTGCCCCAGCCAAACAGCTGTGGAGAACATAACATCGTTAGGCTGACTGATGGAGAACGAGTGGCCTGTTTTATGGGGAATAACATCATGGCTGTGATCCTGTAGCTGTACATTATCACACCCTTGTTCTTATTAGCAATAACACACAACTTCCAGCCTTCTATTGCATTAATACACACATTCCTAATTTAAATACAACAAAAGAAAGCCAACACAGAAAACCTTGAAATATAATTGTAAAAAGGCTCATTGTCTCATTAACAATCTTGCTAGCTAGCATGTAGCATGCCAGTGACTGTGACAGGAAACAGTCAACATGAGATAAAACAGTCAGTATTATCAAAATTTTTCTCAGATGTCTTGATAAATTAGTTACAACCATTTAATTAATTAATTAATTGCAGTTTTCTTTTTAGCATAACTTTACTTTAACTTCTTTTTTCTCTCTCTAGCACATTTAGCATAAAACTGGAGATTATTTTGAGCAGGTTTGGAAAAAAAATTAACTCACATTTTATACTAAAGTGATGGGAAAAGGAAACGTTAGGCTATTAAAGTTAAATGTTAACATCATGCTAATAGTTCTTGTTTTTAAGTGGTTGTAACAGTACATTTACAGTACAGTACATTTATCAAGACATCTGCGAAAAAATGTTGATAATACTGACTGTTTCATCTCATGTTGACTGTTTCCTGTCACTGGCAAATCAAATCACGCTAGCCTGTAAGCTAACTCTGCTAGTAATGCTTCTACTTGTACAAGTTCCAGTTTACTTAGTTGTATCTTTGACACTAGATTAAAAAGGGCAACAACAGCTTAAGAATTTGACTGATACGGCCCCCTGTCTTTCAGAGATAAAAAGCATCAGGGTAAGGTTTCATTTTTGGCATTCTCTACAGATTTCTTTTTCTTTCTCTCTCTTTTTTTTTTGCCAAATGCCTTATTTATTGGATTATTTTCAACTATTGCACAACCACCACTGCAGTAGCTAAGAACTGGATAAAGGAAATAGGGCTTACAGTGTGTGTGTGTGTGCGTGCTTGTTTTTGCCGCATTATGCCATGAAGAATTCATTGTCAAGATAACACCTGAGGTGAAACGTTTACACACCCTTAGGCTGAAGTCATTCAAATTTAAATGTTTTACAACTCCACATGTTTCATGTTATCATGTCTCAATTAGTAGATCAGTTAAAGTATAGTGTCAGTTAGTGTTTTAGTCTCAAAGCATAATGCTGTCACCCCATTCTGGTCAAACAGTTCAGTTTTTGAGTTTTGTTTCATCTCACCAGAGAACATTTTTCAAAAGTATTTTTTTCTATCTTGAGGATTATTTTCACATTAGGGCCCCAGGATTGTCTCTAAGACCAATGGACCCCAAAGTTTGCATCTGCTGGAAAAAGCGATCTCGAGAACGATACAGCATACTAGAGCAAGGATACAATAAGATATGGAAGCCATTCACACCTGAGAACAGAAGTAGATTGTTGTTTAGATGCACCAGTTGCTCTTTTGTCGGTCTCCTCCAAAATCTGTGTGTGTGTGTGTCCAGTCTTATTCTCTGACCTACACAGCCAAAGCTGATAAAGTAGGAAGTCATGCGAGAACATTGCTCCTGACGGTTTTTTTTTTTCCCCAAAATATCAATAATATTAGGTACAGCGCAAAGGTTAACTTCACAGTTCTCTTGTGTTTAATGGTGCCACCCAAACCTAATAAAAATTTATTCCCAACCCTGGTCCTGGAGTACCCCATGCTGTATATTTTCCCTGCTCCATCACACTTCTGTACATAAAATGTTGTTAATTAGTTGATTAGTTAAATCAGGTGTCAGGACACACTCAAATTTGCAGAGCAGGGGGACGAGTACCAGGATCGGGAAATACTGCTCTTAATGTTGGATGTACATATTTGGAAGCAGATGCAGGTGATGCATCTCTTTTACCAGGTTGTTGTCTTGGGGTTCAGTTAATTTTTCTGAGGTTCTGCGACCTCCTTTGTACTTCCTTCCTGAACGATTCAGCATGCAGGGTCTTTCAGTGTAAACTTAATATATCGGTTAGCTAGCAGCAGCTAAGAGTATATAGTGCCTTTTGCTGGTGTTTTAACTACTGGTGATTGAGGTATTCAGTTACTGTAAGTGCTTAAGTTACGCTTCTTGAAAAGACATCAAATGCCAACCACATAAGTATTTCTTTTGGTGGTGCTTCCATTAGGGGTCGCCACAGAGGGACATTTAATTTTGGCACAGGGTTCATACAGGATGACCTTCGAGGTGCAGGACTCCCATTTTTATCCAGGTTTTACACCTGCACTAAGGGTGACCTACAAGGTTTTTGCCCATTAGCTGGGATGTGAACCCAGGCCATCTGTGTGACGAGCCAGAAGCCTATGACTGAACGCTCAAGTTAGACTTTATGGACAGGATCTGCTGTGTAACTCAATCACTTGTTCACACATCCTGTATTGTGGCATTCATCTGACAAAGAATTTCGTTCACGTCACAAAAAAACAACAGCTTATTTCCTAATAACGCCAGTTTCGAGAAATTTTTCCTATACTACTTTTTCTTTTACGTCAGGCTTTTCCTTCCATTGTCAGCTACAATAAATGTGTCAGCACATTAAAGGATTAGTGCCTATTTCCTGGTAACATATTGCCTCTTGTTACATTTCTAGTCTTTGTATGTCAGTCTTGTTGGAATTTAGATGATGGTGTGCGTTAACCTCTTTTAGAATAATTACTTTTAAGACTTTCATGTTAGAAATAAAAAGTAATGTAAGTCTTCCCCAACTTTAAAAATCTATTTAGAGTCTATTAATTACGTATTAATTACAACCGACAGTAACAAAAGTTTTGTTTTTAATGAACCAAATTGATTTTTTTTTTTTTTAACCAAATATTAGCCTGGATTAAGTAAACAATACAACTAAGGAGATCGCTGAAATTGGATTATGGACTGTCCGAGACATTTTTTAACTTGTAATGATAGTGCCAAATCTTCAAGTTCAGAGAGGAAATGTGGTCAGAAAAAATTTAAAAATGAAAAAATTCTAAATGATCACGACTTGAGGTCACTTAAAAATTTGGTGAAGTTGCAACATAAAAATAATTGACAGTAGAAATCATAGATATGTTTGACAAGATATGTGACAAGAGCTGACAGGACCGGGATTAAACAGCTGTGTGTCCATAAGAAAACCACTTGTTAGTAAGACTAGTAAGAAAAAAAAAAGTGTGTGGTAGGAAGTGAATCAGAGTAAGAAGGGAGGAGCATGAAGTGATGCGACCATCATGCATAGTGGCCACTGTACAAACATCTGGAGGCTGGGTTATTTCCTGGTTTTGCTCCAGTTAGTCAGGTCTAGTCTTAACAACATTATGTGGCAAAAAAATAAAAATAAAAAATTCATATGTCAACTGATGGCCTGACGGTACTGAATGATCAGGATAGCACTTTAATGGAGTTTTTTTCCCCCTGATGTTATGGACATAATAATCTAGAACTCAAATTGGTTACACATAAACGGCCCACCACAGTGTCCTGACCATATCCCCACTGGAAGTTTTAGGGTGTTCTGCAATTAAACCATGTTGCAACCAAACAATATTTTAGCCAAATTAACATAATATGGATATAACAATATATTTCCTACATTTTGCTCCCAAATTCTGCGGGAATAAGCAGCGTGGGTCCTTTAGAATGTGAAAGAAGCCTGGGAATGCTGGAGCTGCTTTTAGATTGGAACACAGCCAGTGTTTTATTGCCCCTGAAGTGTTCTGTGTTATTAATATGGACATACAATATCCCGATTGATAACTGAAGCCGTATGAGATCTGTCCTAACACGACTGGACCCCTCTGAGCTATGTCCCTCCATCTCACTCTCTCCATCTGTCTCTCTGTCACTCCAACTTTCTCCACATTCAACTACCCATCCTTCTCTTTCTCTCTCTCTCTCATGACCTGTCTCTCCAGCTCAACGCTTTCGTTCCTCACTTTTCTACTTGACTCTATTTTTTACTTTCTCCATCTGCCTTCTTCATCTCTCTCTCTCTCTCTCTCTCTCTCTCTCTCTCTCTCTCTCTCTCTCTCTCAGGATTAGTAGTAACTGGATCTGTTTGGCACAGCTGGAGGAATTTTCATTACAATGATCCTGGGTGTGGTACAGCAGGAATGTGGCCCGAAACACACACCGGGAGCACGGACACACACACACACACACACACACACACACACACACACACACACACACACACACACACACACATCCTTCACAAATGCCTTGATGGACAGATATAGAATATGCATACACTTACTTATGTACATTCTTGAGATTAACACACACACACACACACACACACACACACACACACACACACACACACACACACACACACACACACACACAATAGTTCCAGGACCATTCTTCTCAGCAGTAAGGTGTCATCTTCCTCTACTTCTTTCTTTCTTCATTTATTTCTCACTGTCTCATCTCATGTTACTGCTCTCTGTCTTTCAGAAGTCAAGGGATTGGATATGCATCTGAGCAGGTGGAAGAGGAAGAGGGTGTGGCATGTCCATCTCTCCCATGCTCAGGTTGTCATGGTAACAGTCAGAGGCAGGGTTTAAAGGAGAAACCAGTTTCAGTATAGCAGTTCTGTTGTTTAGTCTGTAAAGTGTGTTGTAGTGAGGAGCAGAAGATTCTCTCTCTCTCTCTCTCTCTCTCTCTCTCTCTCTCTCTCTCACACACACACACACACACACACACACACACACACACACACACACACACACACACATGCACGCACACACACATACATTTTATCCACTCTTGTTAATGTGTTGATGGCAACAGCTGGATGTGAAAGGCTTGATCTTTGGAAACAACTGGACAGACAAAGTTTAGACTACAGCTCTTTGTATCTCTCTCTCTCTCTCTCTCTCTCTCTCTCTCTCGTGTCCTTTCACAAAAGAGTGCTTTCTTTATTAATATGCACACTATTATATTAATAACTAAGTGTAAAACAAAAGCATTATGTTCCAGAAAATACATTTTTGGGTCAATAAAGATTTTATGTTCAATCATTTTCTTTCATACATACACTACCAGTCAAGGTCAGGACACTCCTTCTAATTCCATGGTCATGGAATTTTATTACTTTTTTACATTGTAAAATAATGCTAAAGCATTTAAATGCAATAATCTCCTTTAAATAGTTGATATTAAGATGTGTCTCCTACTTTTGCTCTGTAACGCCTTTTTGCAAATACGCCAGATAATAATGTTCTTGCAGGAACTGTCCCAGGACAGCTGACCTTCATGTCTTAAAATACCATCTGACTAATTTATTACCTAATGTTATATGTGTTATTTCATAGTTCTGAAAACTCCAGTATTGTTCTAGAATGTAGAAAAATAAACTGTTTTGACTGGAACTGTACATTATTATGTATTATATCCAGATTCTTAAATCACAAACATTAAAACAATTAGAAATCATAAAATATTATTAAAATGGAATCGAGACAGTCTGCTGTCATAATCACTGGACATAGACATATAAACTGGTATATTTTTGCACTTTTGTACCTTAGAGTTTACAATTTTTTTTCAGTATGGTCTGTTAAACCTCTATAATTTATACCCTTCTATATTAAATATATTTTTATAACCTTTGTAAATACAGTGGTACTCGGCATCCAAACGATCCCACTTATGAACTTTCACCTTAAAAACTAAAATTTTGCAAGAAATTTGCCTCGGCATATGAAGCATCCTGGGCACATGAGTAAACGAGCTGAACTGAACCAAATGCCGGGTAAGTTTTGCCTACGTCCAGGAGCCGTTCAAAACTTGTTTATGTCAGTAGAAAACCAAGCAAAGTGAGTTTACATATTTTCATCCGTAGAATATTACAGATTTTTTCTACCATGTTTAAAAACAAAACAAAAAAAAACTATGCATACAATTGTTTTAACATACAACATAAATCTTAGACCTCATTTACTGATGAAGAAAGGCTTCTGCATGTGCCACTGTCAGCCATGATGGATTAAGAGAAACAACATATAATAAAGCAAATCTAACATTAAACCGGTTTGAAGGGGATTAAACCTCAAGCATAAAAACATCCTTAGTCTAATGGTATATGAGTGTGGACAGTTTAGGAAAGGGATACAAAATATTGTGCACCATTTCTTTTTTTTCTTCATAATAAACATCCATGCACTTATTTCTGTATTAACATTTCACTACCATGACCTTTTCTCTACTTTGGAAAGATTGTATTTCATATACTCATTAATTATCTCTCAGACTAAGAGAGAGAGAGAGAGAGAGAGAGAGAGATGATGCAACCTTGAGCTGTATTCCCTCACTTCCCCAATAGTACAGCTTAACCCTTCCAGCTCTCTCATCCCTGTTAATATCTCTGGCTCCCCCTTGCTCATTATTCTGTCTTTAATCTGTAGATTAGGAGTGTGCGGATCCCATCAGTCACGGGAATGAACTTCAAGGCCGAGCTGACTGGTGGAATGTGGGAAACAAGGGAATCACACTTCCGAGTCAGCATAGCAACGAGATAAAGCTTGCTCTAAGAACACCCACTTACGAAAGAGCCAGAGAGATGAAATAACTCCGAAACAGCAAACCAAACTACTAGCGGTTCTTATCATGTTAGCATTAAGCACATTCCGGTTAAAAAATGCTTTTAAGGAAAAGTAGAAGAAGTAAGAGCAAGCTTAGTTTTTTTTTTTACCTATGAAAATACACACATATGGGTAAATATAAAAACAAATAAAGACAGACAATATAAACTGTATGCCACTCTTTTTATGGTGGATTTATTGAAATAGGCAAAAATGAACAAATTCTGTTGTAAAAGTATGTTAGTTTTAAAGTTATAATATAATTAGTATGATATTAGAAGCAGCAGTTTCTGTCTTCCGCTCTCTCTCTCTCTCTCTCTCTCTCTCTCTCCAGCTGTCACAGATTTTCTGCAGATTCCTCTCGGCTTCAGCAGACATTCCTATGCCATTACACAGAATTATATTACTGTATCTACTACCCTCTCACAGCCTCAACTGCCCCCTTTTTGCCTCTATTACCCCCTTACTGCTCCCACAGTACTTTTACCAGACCTTCACTACCTCTACTACTGCCTCACTGCCTTGACAACTCCGGCACAGTAAACCGCCCCTCATGACCATAACCAGGTCTGCCCTGCCTCTACCTTAAACACAAAAACTCCTGTTATACTGAACTTGCAGTCTCGCATAGTATGATGCAGATCAATCCCTGCTATCCGTTTCACCCAAATGAGGATGGGGGTTCTTGGTCAGTCTGGTTCCTCTCAAGGTTTCTTCCTATTACCATCTCAGGGAGTTTTTCCTTGCTACTATCACTGTTGCCCTCGCCGTGCTCATCAGCATGTCTTATCATTGTGATTCATATTCAACACATTCACATCTCATACAAACTTAGTAGTTCTTTTGATTGTGTAAAGCTGCTTTGCGTCAATGTCAATTGTTAAAAGCAAATAAAATTGAATTGAACTACCTAAATACTCAGAACCATCATTAGAGCATCACTTTTTCTACTGCCTTAGCTACCTAAATGCTGCAAACAGCACTACCCCATCACTGCCCCTCAAGCTCAAAACCAGACCTTCCCTGCCTCTACTCCTGCCTCACCGCCTTGACTACCTAAATTACAGGAAACGGCTCCAGGAGCAGAATCAGACATTTAATGTCTCTACTCCTGCCTCACTGCCTTAACTACTTAAATACTGCAAACTATTCTATGCCCCACAGCACAATAACCAGATATTCTCTTCTCTCCTCCACTACTGCCTCACTGCCTCAACTACCTACCATAATTACTGCAAACTGCATCACCCAAACATACCAACAGAGTGTTACTACCTCTACTACTGCCTCACTCCCCTGACTACCTAAAGGCTGCACACTACCCCATCAACACCCCTTGGGACCATAACCAGAGCTTGCCAGTCTTTACAGCTTCTACTACCCCATTACTGCTCTCTGTTCAACCACATCACTGTACTTCAGTACCTTTGCAAGACCTTGACTGCTTATACCACCCTTCTACTGCTTCCATCACTGGCTCTACTACTCCACCTCAACCTCCACCTCCTGAGTACAGCCTCTACTGCCTTCCTTCCGTTAGCATTTTATCGCATTACATTACTATTATCAGTTGCCTTGTTCGATCGCTGCCATAACATCACTGCTTCGACTACCCTGTCATCTTCTTTACTGCCTCTAATACCTCATAGTGCCTACACTGCAGTTCTGACCCTTTACACCCACCACTTCTCCAATTAGTGTCTCCTACTGTACCATTGCTGGTTGTACTTCCCCACCCACCCACCCACGCTTCATTACTGCCTTACTTGCTCAATTACCATTCTCTTATAATAATTCAAATCTCCTGGTTTCTATTGATTAGTATATGCAGGCAAACGTTATATGTGTATGTGTGTGTGAGTGTGTGAATAAGTGAGTGAGTGCATACCCGAGTGAGGCAGTATGTCAGAAGAACGGCATGTCTACTCAAGGTCACACACAGCTGTTGAGAAAGAGAGGGAAAGAGCACAAGGACACATAAACAGGATGCCTCAAGTGTGTGATTAAACAAGTGTGCGAAAATGAGCTGCAGTGGGGAAAATATGTAACACACACGCACACACACACACACTCACACACGCACGCACACACACACACATTTAAAGCCTCTTGAGGTTCTACTGTCTATTCCATGCCGTAATCCAATTTCATACTTTAAACATTTGATATCTCATGTACTAAATAGTTGTTAGCCTAACAAATGGCTAATTCTCTTTTGCTACTCAATTTTAAACAAAAATCAAGATCTTACACTTTCTATGCTCAATATATATATATGTGTGTTTGTGTGTGTGTGTAGGAATCATAACCATTACCAAATTGTTCCAAACCACCCGATTCACATTGAAGCATTCAAAATCACACACCCTGCCCTGCTCACTGCATTGATCACACAAACTTCAAGAGGTTTTTTTTTTTTTTCAAAGCTTAAATACAAACATCAACTTGCTTCATTATGATTAGATTCAGTTATTTTAAATGTTTTATTTTAATTGTATACAATGATTTAATGAAACGTCTGTGTAGTAGGGTGTACAGTTTTAATTATCAGATCTATGCCATAGACAACACACGGTAGTCATTTGCGTGTTACCCCAAGCTGGAACCAATTCCTTGTTCCACAGGCCGTGGTCATGCAAAAACGTTCACAGAAGGTAAAATAAGCACACGCACACGCACGCACGCACGCACGCACGCACGCACACACACACACACACACACACACACACACACACACACACACACACACACACACACACACACACACACACACACTCTGTAAAAGGAAATCTTAAGCTTGAAGTTTTCTCCCAATTCTAAATTCACTTTCTATTTAATGCCTTGTATTCAAGGTTTAAGCCGAAGGTATTTGGGTTCGAAATCGAAATATGAATATAAAATTTAAATGATTTTTTTTTTATTATCTAGATGCACAACTTTGAAAAACCGACCCACTTTTTTTCTTCAAGTGATCAGAAATATTGGAACGAGTTTTTGTTGCTGGGCCCGTTTATCCTGATTATTTAATACATTAAAAGGTCTGAATGTAAACTTTAGGTTTAAGCCCTTGGTTTCATAAAAACTGCATTTGTTGTTTAAAAAACAAGCTATCTACAGTATGGGAGAAAAGACAAATATGTAAATACTGTGGGAAAAAATCAAACAGAACTGTTGCACAATTCTTGGCCAAAGCCATAGGTGTACTAACAACCAGACATGGAACAGGGAAACAATTACATGAAATAACACTGTGAGAGCAACAACCTCTACAGGGCAAGGGCAAAGGTATCGCAATCCAATGTGCACAGAAGATACCACAAAACGCGAACCACTCAACAGCAGTTAGAAGCAAAAGACCAGATTATAAATCGTTAAGAGTTACAGAGATGAGCCACATATGTTTTTATAAATTCCGAACATGAACCGCTACCAAAGTGATGGAAATGGGAAAAGAATGGTTCTGCATGTGATCCAAAACAAACAAGCTTATCATTCAAGCTTAGGGGAAGTAATGTCATGGCTTGAGCTTGCAAAACTATTTCTGGAACAGGCTCAGTAATCTTTAGTGATATTTTAACTGATAGCAGGTGAATTAATTAAGTCTTCAGAATTTTTCTGACAATCTACACAGAAATACATCCAGTCTAATTAGACCCACAAACACCTCAGTAAAGTTTCCCAGCTCTGTATGTTTTGTGGATGATGTACACTTTACCTTTTTGTACTAGTCAGATCGTTTGTGGTTATGGTGTTATCTGAAGGCAGATGACACGTCATGCCATGCGGCTTCTTCTGTTGTTCCACATTTTGAACTTCCAGGTCAAAGCCCGGGGCTGGAAACGCAGAGCATATGCTCATAGCCTAAGTCGATCTCTGTGTCTGATTGGGGTTCATTCATTCAAGAAGCAGCTCAACTCCCATCTGCATTATTTGGTTATGCTACAATTCTTTGTACAATTTCTTTCAGACCGATGTTCTTAGTTTAAAAACAAAATGCTGTGTATAAAAGAATAAAAACACTTCCCAATGTGATGTGACAGGAAAATAACTATTAATAACGATTCCTTACTTTTTCTTTACTCTGAGTATATTTCAAAGTCTAATATGTAGCCCATAGAAACAGATAAGGAAAATTTACAATTTGGGTCAGTTATTATGGATAGTTAATGTAAAAGGGGGCTTGATGGAGTCCCTGTCTATGAGTGAGTGAGTTCAGAGTCATATTCCTCCTTCAATCTTTCCATGAGAGTTTGAGCCGGAATGGAAGTGTACTGTATGTATCGCCCAGTTTCCCGCTCTTAAATGACTCGAGTGCCCGGGAATGCCCGCATTACTGTGCCGGTCTGTCTTTCTCCATCTGACTCAGCTACGCTCGTAAGAAACACCCTGTGAGGGAGAGAAAAAAAAACAAAACAAACAGAGCAGACACATTTTTTAGCGGGTTCCCCTTCGAACGAGTGTGCAGTGATTCATTGGCTCTGAGTAAGCCGGTTCATTGGATTCAAAATAACACAGCGAAAGAAAAGAACAGAAATATGCCAGCTCACCATTAAACATTTCCAGTTGCGGTCTGTTTGGAATGGCTCACTTCGATGACTTCAGCTGCCTGGATAGTGCGCTAAATCTGGGGAACAGGATGAGTGATGTTGATGAACACACATTTCGGGATTCGGGTCAAAATGCGGTTTGCTCATCATTCCGTCACATAAACACCATCACACATGTCTCAACATCATCAGTCATGCGTGGATGTATCCCAAAATTACAGGCGAAGAAATTACTCCTGTACACTTTGGTCATGTCCCAATTTTAGTTAGACCACCATCAATAATATCTGATTGCTTTGCCCATATTGAGCCATTTTGGAAGTGACCAAAACACTTTAAAGGAATACATTAGTCCTCTTCACAATGTAACTTTGTGGCACATTACGCTGAAATTAATATTTTAACTAAGTTAGAAACTAAAAGAACGGTCTGCTAGCAAAATATTTTGTTATGTTTTTTTTTTTTATTTTTTTTTATGAAAGCCCAACAAACTCCAGCTGAATAAGCTCAAAAAATTAACAGAACTATTCACAATGAGGTGAGATTTATTTCAAATGGAGCTGGGCCAACCGCCCAATGATACAGCTGTTGCTCTTTTTATTAACATTATGATGTGTGCGTCCTCAATGTTTGAAGAAAATACTCACACACCTGCTGGGAAGGTGTGAGCGTTTATGTTAGCGGTTCAGATTTCGGGAATCTCGGGACAGCAGGTGGGCCATTCAGCTAAATATTTAAAAAACATAAGGTTCAGATTTATTCTTAGTCAAGTAGAGAAGCTCTCTCTCCAACACCCCCCCCCCCCCCCTCCCTTTTTTTTACACATAGATGCACACAGGCACACAGACATTAAGTAAGAAGAGTATTTTAGTCCTTTCTTTTCTGCTCCTGGAGTGTCCTGATCTAATCTGTAACTCTGATTAGCACAATTCATTCGGTGTGTATGTAACTTCATGTGGTATGCAGTAGCATGAGCTTATTTTATACGCTCTCACAGCTTGTGTTCGTATGCCTCCTGTGGTGTATGCAAGAGGCAACCTCCAGTTCTGAAAAATGAGTCCAACTCGGAAGTGCCAAAATGTGCCATTCCTTGAATGACCACTAGAATGCCTAGCTCCAAAAGTGAGTCAATTCCCGTTAGACCCAATGTTAAAATTTGAACAGAAATCAACGTTTACAGCATAGTTTAACAAAAATAAAATAAACCAAAAACGGTTTACTACAAGAAAGAAAAGTTGACACGAGATGACATGCAGAATATGGATGGGTAATTCAAGCATATACAGTACATTCCATTTCAGGAGCATGTTTGTAAGTCCAATTTGTTCTTAAGTCCGACAAAGTGAGTCTGATACACCTTTGACACAAACATACATTGTAAAGCGTACCAATCCACTTGATTAAATCTGTCCTCTTTCCTTATACTTTCATCATGTGGCCAAAAAAACATAATCGTGCCTAAGGAAAGTAATCTCTCAGTAAAATGTTGTCTCTGCGCCTTTAAATCACGAGGAGAATCCCGAACGCCATTTTGTCTCAGAGCTGTTTTCCACTGTACTGTATTGGACTATGAACCCTCTTTTGTTGAGGATTTTCCCGAAATTAGGATTATTTACCATCAGGACGGCTTTACAGCCTCAGGACTGCCATTTTCTATCATCGTACTTCTGGACTGATTCATTGAAACTGGTGAGGCTGTCTTATTCCTCCTGGACTTTAGATATTTTATACATTCACTTACACACTGAAAATATTGTATATTATTGTAAATATTGGTATCTGGTGGACTGCAATGTCTATTTTTTTATACAATACACAGGAGCTACTTCCGTGATTGAACCAGAAGTTGAACCGTGGTCCATCTGTATGTGTGGAAGGTCATAAGTTCGAAGTCGGGGACTACCAGGAGTTGGCCAAATCGGTTAATTATTGATTTCAGGTGTTTCAATCAGACCCCTTATCTCCAGGGAAAAATCTTGTGGACAGCCTTCCAAGAAGTGAGGAAGCTGTTATAGCTGCGAAAGAAGGACCAACTCCATATTGAAGTATATCTATTTAGATACAATATGATTGCAGGTTTGGCAAAATACTTTTGTCCATATGGTGTATATAAAGGTTAACTACCGTAGCATTTTATTTAAGCTAAAGCTAAGCTAGCTAGATTGTGGTAACTGAGGTGAGTACGTTCTAACCAACAGCCAGGCTCCATTCCTTTATGCCCATTTATTTATTAACTGTGGTTTAGGTGGAGTCAGCTAGCTCCTGTCAGAGATCCCACAGTTATGATTCAAAAACCACTCTTCAGAAAACCTGGGGCTTTGTTAGGTTCTCATACAGTTTATGGGTGTATGTCGTTGCATGTTAGTGTCGCATGTTATCTCTCATTGCATTGCTTTATTAAATTTTTTGTGTATGCAAAGATTTTTTGGTTTTACATATTAGCTCTTGTTAATAACATCACCGATTATTAACAGTAACCAAAAATATATCTGCTCTAACTCTCTTGGCTTGGTTTCTTCATGTCTTTGTTTATTTCTTTTTCTCTGTCTATCATTTGCTTAAATAGCAATGCAAACACGATTACTGGCTTCTATACATATATACCAAAATGTGTCAGAAAATAGCAATACTGACAATCACTACATCTTAGGGGTCATTAACTGCAGAACTGCAGTCCAGATGTGAACCCAGCATAGTTGTTTTATTGGACCGAATACTGCAGCTGAGATGAAAAGCTTTCTAAACATAACCCATCAAATTGTGTATGCATTTGAGTTCAGTGTGTTTGGTAGAAATGTGTTAGTTTTTTTTTTTTTTTTGCAGTTCTTCTTTTTTGCCTAATAAAGTGTTGGTTTATATTAGAGCAAGCAAGCCAGGGAGGAATGCACTTCCGTGATTTAAAGGCCCTCAGTGACGCATGTCCATGTCTGGAATTCCTGGTCATTCCTAAAGTGCGATGACGCAGCACACAGAGCTACGCACACATACTCACTAATCCCTCAAATCCTGTAAGCCAACTGAAAGAGAGGTACATATGTACGAACAGACACAGAATTCTTAGAACCCCATCAATCTTCATCAATTTAAGAGCAACATTGTCACTGAGGTGGAAGCAGAAGCCACTTCCTTAGATAGGCCAAGGATCACAATCTGGGCCTGATTTTTGCACTCCTGAAATATAAAATCTGGACCATTTTGAAGACTAATTTATGCCTGTGGGGAGCAAAGGTTAGCCCATCTGGTCTGACCCCACAAGACCATAACAGGACTCTCTGAGGACCCTGTTCTGGAGTAAATTTTAGTGCAGCATTACTGATTTCGGTGATGCTTTTAATCGAAGCAACATACAGTTCAGATGAGATACATCTGAGCATCTGAGGTTAATGATGGTGGCAACAATGGTAGCTTGGCATTGTTGGGGCTTGGGCATCATTTGATGCTTTAGAGGCACCACTGCTGTAAATATATATATATGTTTTTTGAGATTTTCCCCAATTTTCTACCCAATTTAGTAGCTAATTTCTACCCTCTTTCTACCCTAGCAATCAGAAAGATGGATTATATCCACTTTTAATTGTGAGATGGTGCTACAGATCAGTGGGACATCAGTCAGCTGATGTTCCTGTTGCTGTATGAGAAACAGAACCAATGGCTCCTCAAAAGCATTTTTCCACCTCTGAAAATGTTATGTTATATGAGAAAAGAAATACTGGGCATATTGTTTTCTGGTAAAATGTAAATTAGACATTCTAGATTTAGAACTGTTTTTGATGTTTTTTATGTTTTGTTTTTAATGTTAAAATAAACAGAGAGACATTTCTTGGTCTAAGTGGTTTAAGTGGTCTAAGTAGTCACTTAGGGCCCAAGCCACCATTCCCATAAGAATGCACCAGAGGACCCCTTGTATCCACAACTTGAGAAGGGGGGGGCATGCGTAGGATGCTGTTTAGCACCCCCAAATGTAAATAGATAGTCTTTCACTTCTGGAAATAGAGTTCCTCAAGGGGTATTTAAATTGTCAACAGTTATACGTTATAAGAAGAACAATTTTTTAAAGGTGCTTTAAAGGATATACATTTTGGATATAATGTGGGGTCTGAATGCAACATACTTGACATTTGCTTCCATTTTGCACTCAGTAGATAAGTGTTTAGTAACTCATGACCTTCTCACTAGGAACCCTAAAGGTCTAATAGGCAGAATCAATTTTACCTTAGACATAGACAATGCTGTCAACTGGGCTGATGGATTTCTCATGTGGAGAGTCCTTCTTTGGCCCTATGATATGGACAATCATGAAAAACTGGACCTCTGCAAGAATTTATTCATGGAAACTACTCCAGATGATGCCACACCTTGACATGCTTCCAGACGTGGGGTAAGTATCTCTTAACTTCATAGAACATTTTATGCACTTTTTTTTTGCTGCTCCTGTAGAGTAAGGCTATAACGAGAGACTTAATATTTGATATATACCCCTCTGCTCAATAAATTAAACAAGGGCAATACCTGACAACTTTAGCATTAGCCTTTCTTTCTCAATGCTCCACAGTCCCTTGTTTTTATCTGGGCCTTGGGTGGGTTGCTGTCTATGTGGTCTTTTTGTGCGACATTAGAGTTCTGCAGTGTCCCCTCACCTACCTGAGACATGCAGACAGGTGCATTGGGGGCTGCAATTTCCACTAGGTGTGTATGTATGGTGCTCTGTGATGGATGGACATTCTCCACAACCGATGTGTTTTCCAACTCCACAGTTTCTGAAATAAGCTTTGGATCCATGCTTACTGATGGTAAATTATTATTTTCTCTTACTGTTTTATTAATATTACAGATAAATATAATTAGATATCTAGCTAAGTAAAAACCAGGCTCCACATCTTAACCCCAAATCCCTGGAACCAACTTACATGGTTTGATGTACAATACAATACAGTGGGACAAAAAAGTATTTAGTCAGCCACCAATTGTGCAAGTTCTTCCACTTAAAGAGATGAGAGAGGCCTGTAATTTTCATCATAGGTATACCTTAACTATGGGTGACAAAATGAGAAAAAAAAAATAGTAAACAGAAACTAGTTACTTGTATTAATGGCAAAATTGTAGACGTGCACCAGGTTGGGAAGAATCTGCAATAGGTAAGGAGCTTGGTGTGAAGAAATCAACTGTGGGAGCAATTATTAGAAAGTGGAAGACATACAAGACCACTGATAATCTCCCTCGATCTGGGGCTCTGCGCACTCCTCCCCACCCCATGGGGTCAAAAAAAAAAAATTCCAAAACCACACGGGGGGACCTAGTGAATGACCTGCAAGAAGCTGGGACCAAAGTAACAAAGGCTACCATCAGTAACACACTGCGCCGCCAGGGACTAAAATCCTGCAGTGCCAGACGTGTCTCCCTGCTTAAGCCAGTACATTTCCGGGCCCGTCTGAAGTTTGCTGGAGAGCATTTGGATGATCCAGAAGAGGATTGGGAGAATGTCATATGGTCAGATAAAACCAAAATAGAACTTTTTGGTAAAAACTCAACTTGTCATGTTTGGAGGAGAAAGAATGCTGAGTTGTAGCCAAAGAACATCATACCTACTGTGAAGCATGGGGGTGGAAACATCATGCTTTGGGGCTGTTTTTCTGCAAAGGGACCAGGACGACTGATCAGTGTAAAGGAAATAATGAATTGGGCCATGTATCGTGAGATTTTGAGTAAAAACCTTCTTCCATTAGCAAGGGCATTGAAGATGAAACATGGCTGGGTCTTTCAGCATGACAATGATCCCAAACACACCACCCGGGCAACGAAGGAGTGGCTTCGTAAGAAGTGTTTCAAGTTCCTGCAGTGGCCTAGCCAGTCTCCAGATCTCAACCCCATAGAAAATCTTTGGAGGGAGTTGAAAGTCTGTGATGCCCAGTGACAGCCCCAAAACATCACTGCTCTAGAGGAGATCTGCATGGAGGAATGGGCCTAAATACCAGCAACAGTGTGTGAAAACCTCGTGAAGACTTACAGAAAACGTTTGACCTCTGTCATTGCCAACAAAGGGTATATAACAAAGTATTAAGATGAAATTTTGTTATTGACTAAATACTTATTTTCCACCATAATTTGCAAATAAATTCTTTAAAAAACCTACAATGTGATTTTCTGGCTTTTTTTTTTACATTTTTTTATTTTGTCTCCCATAGTTGAGGTATACCTATGATGAAAATTACAGACCTCTCTCATCTTTTTGAGCAGGAGAACTTGCACAATTGGTGGCTGACTAAATACTTTTTTGCCCCACTTAATCTGTTACTAAAATATAAATGACAAATTGCCTACTTGGATTTTTAGACACTACTATATACACGCTATACATTCTTTCCTTCTCTCTTCTAACGGCATGATTTAATTACCTTCCAGGCTTGTAAAGCTCTACTTCACGGACCTTCTGTGGATTAGCCATGCTGGAAATTTGATGCTGGAGAAATAACACGCTCCCAAACACCCGCGATCTTGTGCTCCTGTTACTGTTTAAAGAAATATCCACGTAGTCAATATATGGATATAATATATATATAATATATATATATATAAGCAAAAAATGAAATATATACATATATAATGAAAATTGAATTTATATGATACGACATGATGTAAAATCAGGGGTTATTTAGTGTTCACCTATGAGCCACAGGTACATCTTGAATATTTTCAAGTATTGTACTCTTGAGTTTAACCATTAGAAGATTTTTTTGTCTTATTAATTAAAAAAAAAAAAAAATCTTGATGAGGGATTAAATTGACTTGTTTTGTAAATTACTGTGAAATACAAGGCTAAAAATGTGCCAGCCAGTGTAAAATTCTTGATTATTGTCCTTTAACAGAATGACTGTTGAATTTTATTACTTATTTAAAAAAACTAAAATGGATCAAATTTTATCATAAATGTGATATATAAAATATATAGCCCTAGCCAATTCATTAGATACACTTGTTCAACTGTTTATTAAAACAAATATCTAATCAGCCAATCATAGTGCACTTAGCCATACCAATCTTCTGAAGTACAAACTAAACACCAAAATGGAAAAGAAAGGTGATTCAAGTGACTTGGTTGTTGGTGCCAGACGGGAGAAAATATCCAGTGAACATATCCTGCAGTTTCTCAGGGTGAAAATGAATTGCTGATGCCAGAGGCCAGAGGAGAACGCACTGGTTTGAGCTGATAGAATATCAACAGGCTGATAGAAACTGTTACACAAAAAAAAAAACATCTTGTTACAACCAACATTTGGATGTTAGGGTCAGAATTTGCTGTAAAGAACATCAATGGTTCAGGCTGCTGCTGTTGGTATAATGATGTGGGGGATATTTTCTAAATTTCACACTTTATTCCATCCTAGCATCCTCTTAGCATCAGTTTTGCATTGTTTAAATGCCACATGCAACAAAATCTCAAACTGGTTTCTTAAACATGACACATGATGTCTCTGTACTCGTATGGCCTCCCCAGTCACCAGATCTTAGTCCAATAGAACACCTTCATTTGTGGAACAGGAGATTCGGATCATGGATATGCAGCCAATTAAAGTGCAACAAACTTCATGACGCTATTATGTCATGAGAGTCTATGAATCCAGAGACCATGTGTTATTTTTGTATATGAAGTGAAAAGCTGAGAAAGGCCTCATTCCTATATTGCACCAAATATCTCTATAATTAATAATAGTCTGTTAGATATGAAGAGCAAAACGTAAATTGTATATAAATGTACACTAATATGAATCCCAAATGGTTCCAGTTTGGGATGTCCAATACACTACACATGCTCTACTTGGGTTGCTTGCATGCAGAGTCAAGAGATTAATCCCAGATGGTTCTCTGTCAGACATGTTGTCCACTACATAGGTTCGAAAACCCACTGTGTGTATATATGTGTGTCTAAAGAATGACAGTGTGCACTCTAAGAACATACTAGTGCACTCCATGTGCACTCTGACCCTTTGACCAAGGGTTATTGAAGTAAAGCTTGTGCACGGTCAATTGAGAAAGTAAGGCTCGCTTTGACCTCCACTCAAACGGTCCGTGTGTGTGAAATGTTCTAGCTCTAAATCAAAAGCTTCTGTAGGCTAAACTACAAAGTGATGTAAGATTTACAGGCTTTGTAAGTGTCAAAAGAGAGAGGGAGAGCAAGAGTGTGTGTGTGAGTGTGTGCGTTTATAAGTGTCGCAAGCGTTAATAGCTGCTTTTGGTGTGGTTTACATCTAACGCTTAAATGAAACACGCTTAAAGAGTTGAATTCATCGTTAAGGCTGAAAAGACAAAGCACAGCGCGACACTTTTGCATTTGCACTCAAGATGTTTGTAGTTTAGCAGTAGATCACACGTATAGATGCGCACAGAAACGTGCACGTGCACATACACACACATATGCATCCAAGATTGTTTGCAGGTTTTACTAATACAAACCTGTACCAAATCGCATCCCTTTGGTGTGATATAGGCCAAATGAACTTTATTCAGTGTCTAGGATCAATCCACTCTAAATGTGTCCCAAACCACACATCCTATATGCTATAAAGACACAAAGTCCCAGTGTCGGCTTACTCAGGACGTGTCCTCAAACTCCCAACCGATTCATTATATACTGCAGGGAATATCACAAATAAAACATGATCACAAACTCTTACTATCATCAGCCCACTGTGGTTTTATCCCATCCCCAGTCCTATTCTGGAACATACTGTGGGTCATATATGTCAGATTCCCTATCCACAGAACCTTCATCAATTGAAATGCCTTGTTATCATGATTAGCTTTGTCCCAAACCGTAACCATTTTCACTATGTAGTTCACATAGACATCAGGCATACAGTTGATCTTTCTATACAACGCATCATTGCAAATATGATAACCTTATGGGTCTGCTGGAGGTGTCCCAAACCACATTACTCAATACAATACTCACCATATATTATTCTAACTATGATCAACCCATTGTGGTCATATCCCAAATCCAGCCCCAGCCCCTACAATAAGCTCAGTTTCTCCTTGATGAGCAAGCGATTCCTTCCTGGCAATGGTGGCAAGGAAAAACACCCTGAGATGACAATGGGCAGAACCCTTGGGAGGAACCAGACTCAACAGAGAACCCATCCTCATTTCGGTGATATTAGATACCCGGGATTGATCTGTAGTCATATTGAGTCACACCTTGAAGGCTCAGGTACAAAACTGTTTGTGATCATTTCAGTCCTGAACTATTAGGCGACTGCAGTCACAAGTTAACAGCTATCTACATTAGCCAAGTTCAAGACCATCCTTATGGTGAAGTGAAACCATCCCCAGACATCACACACATCCCAAGCAGTCCACACAGGGCCTGCATGTGATAAGATCTCCAGCCAGAAGCAGAGCACCAGGATGAGCCAGACAGGTCTGGAGGGCAGCGGGGGTCTGGATCACAGGCAGATATAAAGAGAGAGAGAGAAAGAGAGAATAGTTATTTAATAGATAAGGTGAATGTATATTTAGTGCACATTGCAAGCAGGAATTCCGGCAGGACCAATTACGACTTGACTTGATTTAATGACACAGAAGAGCCAAGAGGAAACAAAGACATGAGGGCTTCCTGGGAAGTAAAGCAACCAGTCACTTCACCAGCAACAAACCTAACTGATCAGTAAGAGTGGGGAAGACAGCATCCAAACATACCAGTTCACCATAATACTCTCTACCATTAAAAAAGTCCCCCAGATCTGCACCTTTAACTAATACAAATCTATTCACATATTGCTTGGCTAAATAAATAGGTTGGCTAGACTTAAACACTAAGCCTTGTCTAAGTCCCAAAATTAATTGGAAGGTTATTCCATAACTTTTGTTATTCCATAACTTTTGTTATTCCATAACTTTCCATACTCCATAACAATATTAGTTTGTTATTAATTAATTTTATTTACTGGGACCCAATGCAGTGTGGATAAGTGAGTTCTAGTGGCTCTGATGTATACTGGACTAACTGGAGCTTGTTTGTGCACATAGTTAAACATCCAGACAGTAAGGTATTACAATAAACATTTGTTGCGGTGACAAAAGCTTGAATACTTTTTTTTTTAACAACAAATATATTCCTTAACTTGCATGTTTCTAGGATAAAAGAAATGCTCTCCTAGTACCTAGTATGTGAACTACAATCACTGTGGCAAGTTTATACACTTGGTCCAGTATGGATGTGTCTCAAACTACACACCACATTCACCATAACATCCTTCTATGCACTCCGCATTGTATTATAGATATTCTTCTTCTTATACACTAATAATAAACCCTAACCTTTGCAATGCAATGCAATTGCAATGCATTGCGGGCTTGCATGAGAGAACAAGCTATTTTCTAGTTGGGGGGATAAAAATGGCAGCCTGCCAAAATAGTTCACTTTGTAGTGTACAGGGTTTAGGCACGGAAAAAACACAATGTACAATTTGTCTAATTATATATCTCGACACCGATAAAACCAAACGGTGCATTCCAGCGGGACTGAAGAATGCATGCAGGGAAGAGAGAGTGTATGTGTGTGTGTGTGTGTGTGTGTGTGTGTGTGTGGCCTGTGATCAAACATGCTTTGATTTGCGCTTACTGAAACCTTAACAAGCATGCCATACTCCTTTAAAGGGGCATTTACAGGAAGAATGCCAAACGTTCAGCAATTGGATGGTAAAGCTGCATACGTGATGAAGTTCGGTGCTCGCGGGCAACACACACACTCACACATGTATAGATCGGGATCAAAAGAAGTGCCGAAATGTGTGAAAGAGAGTGAAAGAGAAGAGGCAGGGCTTGGAGTTCTCCTGGTGTATGGGTCGATGTCTGGGAAAGATGTGAGGTTGTTTCAACTCGGTGATGATTGTAACATGTTTTTTCCTTCTAATATACAAATGTTGTTTTGCTAGCAAGTAACAAACGCTTAGTTTTTAACTTGAATAGCCTCTTTAGGAAGTTAAGAAGCATCTCGGGCGCAACATCTCAGTCAAACCTTGAACCAGATGATCACATCAGATTGTATTTCATTCCTGAAAGTTGATTAAAGATTGTTTATTAGTGAACAGTACAGAAACGGTAATGGATGAGTTTCTCTTGTTCCTCCAGTTTTGTTTGACGCTGCACAAATTTTACACACCCTCCACACCACCTGTGTGTGTATGTGTGTGTGTGTCAGTAACTAACCCCTTTGCACAGGTGTTGAATTACATCACCCTAATTAAGCTGAGGTATGCATTTCCTCTCAGGGGTCAAAGGTCTGGGGTCGTTGCAGGGGGAGGCAGATGCGAAAAGGTCAGAGGTCATGATGGATAAATGACAGTTCTAGGAAGAGCAGGTTTTAAAGGATAAAAATAAATCAGATTCCATAAATTCAGCAAATTAAGTTGATTGAAACAATTTCAAAGTATTTGTTTCACGGGACGGTAAATAACGGATCTTGGAATATGTAGAATAATATAATATATAACTATACAACAAATATTTCACAGTTCATAAAGCAAACACAGAGTGTCTTTCTAAATTTGTTATTGGGCTGCTCTAAAATGTGACTATAGGATCGTAAAATTAAATCCGTGCCCATAAGACAACTTTAATTGAACAATATACTCTTTTGATTTAAGAAATTCTTAAATCAACCCAACTTCAAAGAGATGTAAAATGTTTACTGCTATATGATCACCTTTTGAAAAGCTTGCTGCAGATATCGTCTGAAACATTATTGTACAGTAAATGATTCCAGGAACATCCTGTAGATTTCAATGTAGAACAGAAAAAAATATATGTTTCATTCATAAAGAACAACATCTTTCAAATTTCTATAAGAAAAAAAAATATTTTTATCCTATAAAAAAACTATAGAAATCTAGGTCTGTACAAGGGATTCTATAGACATGGTACAATACCCCCCCCCCCCCCCCCATCCAGGTCAATGGCATTCAATAATATGTAATTTTGCTGGTTATGAAGTACTTTTCTCCACGATCTCCAACTTGTTCATTACAAAATTCTCAATCAAACCAAACTTCTTCTGAACTATTGTCGACTAAAAATCACGTGATAATGAGGAAAATGTAAACAATGCATCTTGAAAGGAATTAGAATGGGTGTGAACACATTCACTTGAACAATGAAGTGGCCACAGGCCTCCTTCCAATAATTCTAAACATGTCTGTAGGCAGATCTTATGTGATGCAAATGGAAACTTAAAGGGATCGGAAATCCTTCATTGACTGAGCAACCATTTATAAAATATTGGCATGGACCAGAAAAGCTCCTGTGTGTTCATACAGAAGTGTAGAGATAAAAGAATTGATGGAATTGATGAAGGTTTAGTTTAAAAGAAACTAAACAACATAAAATTTCAGTAGAACATGCATGTCTTCTATGAAATTTCCTTTAAAACAAAATTAGAATTTTGTAGATCAACATTAATTCACAGAACATGCACCTTAAGTTAAAAGATCTCAAGAGACTCTTAATGCAGGTCTATAAAGATCTAATGGACTTAAAATTCTATAGATCAGACACCTGAAACCAAATGATATATAGTCCTACTGCAGGTTTATTGAGTTATACAGAGCTACGTTAGGATTCTACAGAACAGGAACCTCAAACCAAAGGATATACAGTAGATATTCTTAATGCAGGTCTGTAAAGATCTCTAGAACTGGATAGAACTCCATAGAGTATGCATCTCAAACCAAGACATCTTTAAAATCCTACTGTAGGTCTATAAAGTTCTATAGAACAAGGTTGGATCCTATAGAAAATGCAAACCAAACTATCAACAGTGTGTGTGAAAGAAACTATTTAATATTTAATGGCTATATATATATATATATATATTGCTCTTACTGTGCATGCATGGTTAGACCAGCATTTTCCAGAATGTTGGCTGGAACAACACACACCTCAAGAATGGTGTCCAGATCTCACTCTATGTCATTTTTTTCTGTTGGGCTACGCAAAGGAGGAATTGTACAGGACAAAACCGTGCATACTGGAAGACTTGGAGGCACATATTCAGGAGGATCTCAGAAATATTCCAAATAACTTCCTTTAGAAGACTGTGCATTCCATCACCAGCCGTTTGAAAAAAACTGGTTGACACCATCAGTGCCTAGGTTGAAATTTAAAGATATGCTTTTATTTCCTTATGTAATAAAGTACATGTACAATTTTTTAAAAAAATTAGAAATATGTAAAATAGTAGGAAAATTGTAGAAATGACTTGTATATATAAATGTATATAACGTGATGAGGAAAACTGCAAAAAGACTATAAAATGCTAAAATGCATGCAGATGACTTCACTTTTACAAATATTAAAGGGCCTTAAAAAAAAGAAGAGAACATTAACTGTGTCTACATCCGGATATCTGAGAGAGAAGAGAGAGAGAGAGTCTTTGTGACAGCCTTTATGTCCCTAATGTCCTTAATTAGGAGATCAAGTTGTCTCCATAACCGGCAACCTGTGTTAACTTGCTCCGTTCATCTCTGTGTGTTCGCGAGAGTTACGAGTGAAACCAGTCATATTATTCAGGGTGTGAAAAAAAAAGCATGCTGCGTTCCTGTTTATTTATGTCTTCTGGGTGCTTTATTGGGAGGTGCAGGCAGTTGTGTCCTTGACAGCCGCTCAGTGTTGTATTCTGTTCTTATTTTTAGCGTGCGTTAGCGTGACAGCAGCTCGGCGTTGACTTACAGTCACAGAAGAGGATAAATAAACTGCAGGAAATCCTCACATTTAATCCTCCTCAGCTATTGTTCGCCTTGAAAAACACACACCCTTCGGGGAGGCTACAGAAAGCACGAAATGTCTCTTTGTCCCAGCTTTAAATGCTCCGAAGTGTGTGTGTGTGTGTGTGTGTGTGTGTGTGGACAGAGTATTAACGGAGGTCTTATACAACACAGTAACTGATTAACCAAACTGTGAGAACAGACCTTTAGTCTCCCTCGCTCTTTCTGTGAGAAAGAAAGAAAAAGAATGAGAGAAAGGAGACATATTAGTCTGTAATGCCTTTACATTGGTGTGTGTATGTACTGTATGTGTGTGTGTGAGAGAGAGAGATAGAGAGATTTTGTGCAAGTGTTTGTGTTTGTGCTGTGGTGTGTTAAATTCAGTCCCTTTCTTGCTGATTTGATTATTTCCTCTATCGCACCTGTAATGTTTAACTACATAAAGCCAAACACTGTGTGTGCGTGTGTGTGTGTGTGTGTGTGTGTGTGTGCACTAGAAGGAGATAATACCGAGTTGTACATTAAAAGCAGTTGAATAGATGACTTCCTTCCTCATGTTGACCTGTCGCTCACACTTACGTTTACTTCCGATCCCGCCACCTTTGATCCCTCCAGCCCTGAAAAAGGCTCACGAGCCATTGGCTGCTTCGCCGACGCCCATGGATGTTTGCTCTGGCATTGTGGAATCTGGCAATCATTTCTCTCTGTCGATGGAATGGATCGACAGGTTTCACAAAATGATATTTAAATGCACAGAAAAAAAGCAAAAGAGACTAGGGGTATCTATAAAATAATAGAATTCTACCAAATTGTCTATGTACCTTCTAAGCTAATAATAATAATAATAATAATAATAATAAAAAAGACAATTAAAAGTGAATAAAAATAGTTGAATTTGTTTCTTCTGGCCACTTTTCAGTGCATAAATATTTATCTTGACTGCAAAAACCTGAGCATTGATATTACGAGGGGCATTTAAATCAAACCGGAACTTGTGATGAATGACTTAAAGCACAGTACGTCAATAAGACTCTCAAAAACATTTGAATGGTGCAGACATTTTAAAGAAGGCCATATGTCTGTGAATGATGAACCTAACCAATGTGGCTTGGCACCCACTGCAGGTGTCCCTGTGAACATTCAACGCATGAGATCCTTGATGAGATACTTGAAAATCGACAGATAACATGGAAGAAATGCTTCTGTCTGCGGGAACTGTACACACACAATCATTCACCAACACCACTTGAACATTACAGGAACTCGACTGGGAGTTTTTGCCATATCCTGTACAGTCCTCGAAGCCATTTCCACATGTTTCGGCGATTAAAGAAGCTCCTCGGACGCCAACGTTTCAGATGTGAAGCAAGCAGTCCGATTATGGCTCCTGTGTACTGGTAAAACTTTCCACCTTAATGGACACACCAGGCAAACGTAGGGATACAAGTTTGGAGTAATACAAAATTCTGGAATAATACTGCATTTTCTCAAAACTATGAAACAACACATAGTAACATATGCAACAACATCAAGATCAACATCAGTTCTTATTTTAAGACATGAAGGTCAGCTGTTCTGGTACCGTTTATGCAAGAACAGTGTTGTCTAGTGAATATGCAAAACCCATCAAGCACATGATGAACCTGGCTCTCATGAAGACCATCCCAGTAAAGCAAAACCAAAACGTATACCCGTGTTTATTTGGAGAAGAACATTCAGTTATCAGCTTATAAAAAATAACCAATTAACAGCATCTTAAATTAGAGCTATTATGATCTAGCCGCTCAATATCAACTTTTCAAAGGAATCAAAATCTAAATTTGACTATATGTGTGTGCGTGTGCATATGTATAGATCCATATATATATATATATTTACACTTAAAAAGGTGTCCTTATTCAGATGCATGTTAGGTACCTGCTTAATTGTAATTTTCTCAGTACTGGTTGTTAGGCTTCTCTTGAGTAGATGCATCGGAGACAAGGCTTATCAGTATTGTCTAGACTCGAAGCACTTGCTTTTAAACCCAGAAAAAAAAAATCAGGGATAGATAATGCAGATTGAAAAAGGAAATATAATTGCTTTTCTTTCCTGCAAAATCAGAACACCATGAGTGCCACTTAAACCGTTAACATCCTCTATGAGAGCAACAAACTTATAACAATTTTTTATTTTCTTTGGGATAATAATAGCAATTTATAATAGCAATAGCAAAGAAACAGGCCTCTTTCAAGTGGTTGAGACGTTTACATCCTAAAAGTATTAATATTTTCACAAATTATATTCTTTTATTATATTATATACTTTGTTTGGCATAGCAGACGTCAACCGAATGGTAGAAATGGCCTAATCAGGTAAAACATTTCACTCAAAATGTGTTTTACCAAAGGTTTAGCAGAATTTAAACAGGTAAAAAAGGTATGCATGAAGAGCTACAATGCTGAAATGAATAAAGATTTTTGCTGTAAATTGTTACATGAATTCCAGCAAAATGTGGTTTGAAGCAACAAGATGGCTGACACATGGCTAATTTAATGCATACATAAAATAGCATTAAATTCAGCAGATTGTATTATTCATAATTGTATTATTATCATTACTACTATTATACTTGTATTGTATGTGGACAGTCACTTGTGGATGGGACTGAATGAAGCCATGTGGTCCGAAGTTGCGCTCATGTATTAGGTCATGCAGATTTGCCCAAAAATGACCTGATTTACCTGACCAGCATATGGTAAAAATTCTGTATTACCATACATCTATGATTGGATCTTATATAACTGTCTACTTGCATATGCGAGGAATAAAAATGTCTGCTCTCATAGGAAAAATAATGAAAACCAAGGTGGTGTAATGTGCCCTATAATAACAGCTACTATAATGAAATGAAAATGTAATGAAAGATACAGAGCACTGACATTGGAGACTCCTTCCATGAATGTATTATTTTTAAGATGATACCTTTAATCTTAGTTACTTAATCTTAATAACAATACATGTCTATATATCATGATATATATATGAACAACTAAACGTGTGAATAAAATGGAGGTAATTATAACTTTCTTCACGTTCCTGGTGTCTGTTCTCTCTCTCTCTCTCTCTCTCTCTCTCTCTCTCTCTCTCTCTTTCTGAGTGGCAGGTCAGTGTGAGGCTTGTCAGTGCTCGTATTATCGGTGTGAGAGATCCTGCGGTACATGCTAATAGAGTTATTCAGCACAGCGGAAACACACACTGAGCGAGGCATAGAGATGCAAATCAGCCATTAAATGCTGGCACTGAGAGGAGGAAGTAAGGGAGGGAGGAGTGACCCCAAATGAATTATGGGACACGTTTACCCATGGGGCACTGGATATTCTGAATTCGTGGGGTGACGCCAAGTTTTTTGTCGCCCACATGCAAATGGTCCTCCAGAAGCAGATGGAACTGATGAACCCTGAGTTGACCCAGCTTTCCAACCTGTTAAGATGGAGATAGCAATTAACAACAGTTACATTGTGTTCAGCTTCACTGGTTAAGTCTTGTAGTGCTAAAAAACCCCGTTGATGTTCCCCCATTTGGCTAGGCTATCTTACACACTCCAGTCATCAGTGAAGTGGTTCTGATTAGGTAAGTCCCAGATAAAGATCTGTTGACATCTTATGGTGATGCCCTGGTCAAAGGACAGGATCTCATTGTCCGAATAATTGATTAGGAGGGGCGTACAACAGTGTTTCCAAAACATGGTGTACCACGGAACACTATGAAGACCATCATCGAGAAGGTGAAAAATATTGCATCAATCCTATTGAATCAATCCTGGGCATGGTACAAGTCAATTGTGTCTCATGTGAAAAAACCCTTTTTGAGCCCGGGCAATTTGTCATCAACCTCATATTCTTCATAGATCTGGACTATGGGGTAGGGATCCAAGATGGATGCATGAACGTCATGTCCATGGTGAAGCATGGTGGTGGGAGCATCATTATATAGCACTGCCTCTCTCTTCAGCTTCAACTGAGGCTCTAGTAAAATTAGAGGGAATCATGGTTACATCATCATCATCATACTATCCTGCAGATCTATGTGAGACAAGTTTTAAAGCAGTAATGATCCAAACGTACTGTAAATACTAATCCAAGCCAACTAAATCAGAACAAAACAGCAGAAAAACACTCACATTTTAGAAGGACAAACATAATAAACGCAGACATTTATTGCATCACAAAAACCTGCCAGTGAGGGCTTTAAATACTTATTGTAGATAGTATCTGTTTTGGGACACATCCACATGTCCATGGTGGATTGATGATATAGTGGATGGGGTGTGTAGTATGGAACAAATGACCAACTGACCATCCATGTTGAGGCCCTTTAGTGACGATCTATGTACTGAATAGAGTGTGTGGTTCGGGACGCGCTACAGTGAATAGGGTGTCTGGGTTTGGACACGGTCACACGGGACTGATGATGGTAAAGCTCTTGTGAATATGACCTATATATTGAATAGTGTGTGTGTGTGTGTGTGTGTGTGGTTTGGGAAACGTTCTGAATGGAAAAAGAAAATATAAGACTAGTCATGTGTTATGAAAGAATTCAGTGTTTGAGCCTGTGTGTGTGTGTGTGTGTGTGTGTGTGTGTGTATGTAAGAGACAGCTGTGTGTGTTTTTTCATACCTTTCTCTTCCTCTCTGCAGGTAACATGTTACCTTGCTCCAGGTTCAATCTGTCATCGAGCAGGGTGTGTGTGTGTGTGTGTGTGTGTGTGCGTGCGTGTGTGTGTGCGCTCCAATAAAAGGGTTCAAGTAGAGATCTGTCATGCACACACACACACACACACACACACACACACACACACACACACACACACACACACACACACACACACACACACACACACACAGAAGGCTGCCAGCTGTCAGGTTTGTGAAAGCACATTCCGCTTAACGTCCTGCAGCTCTTTCTCTCTTGCTTTCTCTCTCTCTCTTTCTTCCTCTCTCTCTCCGTGTCTCTCGCCCTCTCTTTAGAATCAGCGTGTTATTGAAATGCATCCAAATGCAGCAAGTTGGGCCTTGCACAGAGGAAAGGCGTAGCTGTTGTGTTTTCAAACTGCAGGTTGCATTTAAAAGGTTGCTAAAACGCAGGAATACAACACAGACATGCACACACACATGCACACACGGGCACACATACACACACACACACATATCCCGCAGGCTGATTGATCATCTGTCATGGTAATGAAACGTTATACACTGTGGATTGCTCAACCAGCAGCGACACTGGAGCACGATCGGGCATCGGAGTCATTCAGAGGCAAAACATACACAAACATCCATCTCTCTCTATCATACAAACTAACACACACACACTTACAAACACACACACACACTTACAAACACACACACAAGCAGTCTGGCTCTAATACAAGTTTAGATGAGTTAAGCACACAGAATTCCCATATCAGTCCACTGTGGATGTGTCCCAACCCACACACTCTTTTCAAAATGTATCCCAAACTACATATCCTGTTCACCAGTGCATTATGGGTAATCTGCAATACAGTACTTGATAGGTTGGAGGGTATCCTTTCTAAGTTTCATTGTAGTCTTCAGCAACATTTATTTATTTTAGTGATCCAGTGAAAAAAGAGAAAATCAACACTTAGGTTGGAAAACACACTAAAGTAAGCAAGGGTAGTTTGTAACGTATTAGGACTGGAATTAGAGAACTTCTGAAGTTCTCCAATGCTTAAGGTTGTGACTCAATGGTGACATTTCTTAAAATGACGGAGTTCATTGCAAATGGTTTTGCGCTTGACGCGAAGCTATAATCAGAGTATAAGTTTAGTAGTATTGCATTTTTCTTGGTAGTTTACCAAAACATTGTTTTTGCTCCTTTTCCCCTGCAACTCTTCTGCACACATATATAAAGACTTTTAGCCATCTGATAGCTACCTGAACTTTTAATATCAGTTTAAAAAAATAAGATTTGCCTTTGGGAGTGATGAAAATGGACAGGATTAGCATTACGTATATTAGAGGGACAGGACGGTTTGGGGACAAAGTTAGAGAGACCAGATTAAGATCATTTGGACATGTGAAGAGGAGGGAAGAGGAGTATATCGGGAGGGGAATGTTAAAGATGTGGTAGACAGAGTTAGATGAAGACAAATAGTCCACTGTGGTGATTCCTAACTGGAGCAGCTGAAGGAAGAAGAAAAAATGTATGGATTGCTTTATTTCAAGTTTTTAAATTTGAGTGCAAATAATAATAATAATAATAATAATAATAATAATAATAATAATAATAAAAACTTTACTATGAAATAATCTGTATATGAAATTCACCAGCTCCCCGTGTATATTGCTATAGTGTGTTTCCTCAGCCTTTTAGGATTTCTTGTGGAAATGCATTTGCGAAAGAATTTACATAAACATTTTTTAATTTTCAGCTTGATAAATGTTTCCATGTAAGATAAAAACACAAGTGTTAATATGAAGATATCAACTAAAAATATATGAATGTTGCATGTGTTTTTCTACATTACATTAAAAAAAATTATAATGAAAACAAAACATGAGATTTTTAATGTTTCATGAACTAACTGTTAAAACAGTTACTGGTAACCTTAAACACTAAGTCATATTTATTGGTGCTTTCTCTTCTGATCTCAGGTCATTTTTCTATAATTTTCTTCAAATGTCCAGTAAAAAAAAAAAAAAAACAGGACAGAATCAAAGCTGATTTCCAAAATTTCTCCAAATATAAAAGTCCACTTACATTTACACTTAGGCATTTGGCAGACACTTTTATCCAGAGCGACTTACATTTGAGGGTTGAGCAGTTGAGGGTTAAGGGCCTTGCTCAAGGGCCCAACAGTGGCAACTTGGTGGTTGTGGGGTTTGAACCTGGGATCTTCCGAACCGTAGTCGTAGATTCTACTACTTCCTGCTTGTTCATATTTTGTGCCTAATTCATCTGTAAGCGTGCTTGAAGCTTCTTGCTCGGATCGCTGATGATGGCGTTTCATCAGTTAATTGCGGTTTCGGATTTCCTGTTTCTGAACTTGTTTTAACCCTGATTGTGGTTATATGACAAGTTAGAGCTTAAAAGGGCAGAATTTCGCAACATAACAAACACAAGCAAATTTGAGTTTAAAAAAAGAGAAGAGATTTTTTTTTGTGTGTGTTTTTTTTAGTCCAAACCACACAACATTATGCTCTACATATCTCAAGCTTGTATCTAGTGGTTTTAACTGTCTTTCAACAAATAAGGCGACAGTAAAAGGCACAAGGTGGAAGAATACAGTACTTGCCAATAGTATTGAGAAAAAAGTGAAATTCTAAGTTTTATTGACATTCTCATATTTTTTAAAATAATGACATTCAAGATAATAAGAATAAGTTTCTGCTTTTCACTATTGTCCATCAGTTATCTATTGGGTTGAGATCTGGACATAACCCAGGCCTGTTTTGTGCAGAGGGAGAACTAATACATAGCATATGTCATCTTAATACTTTTGGCCACAACTCTGGATTATTCACTAAATATAAATAGCCTACTGCTGTGCACATGGCATTTTCTTCTCACTGTTTCTCTTTATTAGCTCCTGATATCTATAAACCTAAACATTAAAAAGTTAAACTTAAATGTTTTCAAAGAGGAAGAAGTTTGGCAGCTAAATTATACCTAACAGGCTCAGTAGGATAAACCTATTAGGACTGTAGGGTCATATTGTTTAAAATTTACAAGCGGCCATCACCTGAAAGGTTGTGGACAATCCAAAAGTGAGATTCTACTTATTTGCATATTTATTCACTTAAAAGTATTTATTCATGTTCTATGCAGCTTATTCTGTGTACAATGTTAGAGGGCCTAAAGTCTACCCCAGGAGGCGGCATACACCCTGGACAGGGTACCATTCCATCTTTGTTTTGGGACTATGGGCGGAAAATGGAGTATCCAGAGGAGAAACCTCACCAAACACTCCGGGTAAGGATATTTTTTGGGAAGTTTTGCACTCAAGCCTCTATCATTGCACAATTAATAAATTCAATGCAGACTTTAAGCTAAACCTATAATGACATGACATACTGTATTTACATAAAATATCATATGACACATGACATTTTAAGACATTCAAAAACTGCCCATAAGCTCATGAGTTACAGTTTACACAATTTAACTTTTTCTTAAGCAAAAAAAAAGAGTTATAGCATAGAAATTATTTCTGTTGTATGACGTACCCTTTTGAGTCTGGTTCCCCACTAGGTTTCTTTCTCATGATGTTTTAAGGAGACATCTATTGCCACTATTTCTCTGATACAGAAAACACTGATTTGACTTGAGTTAGCAAGAAGTTATCATTGTCAAATAATTGTTGATATGCTCGATGCTAGCTCTGAAGTAACCTCATCAACTTTTGTTTGTCAATGCAATCCACCAGCTGCGCTTTGTTCTAATACATATTAAACATTATCCTTTGCAAAGATGACTCCTACTAATCCAAGCTGAACTAACAATGTCAAAAAAGATGTTAACTTTTTTTGGAAGGAGTCTCAGTGTCAGTGTCAGTACTTTATTTTGTTTTAGTCAATGGCAAAGTTAAGTTTTCAGACATGGCCTATAATATCAGCCTACTGTAGATAGCAGGTTTGACATCAAGCTATTGTAAAGCAGCAGTAAAAAGTATTAGATTATGGACCAGCTAAGAGCTTTTGATGTTTACAGTGAAGTGGCTTGATCTACCTCAACTCTTTAGTCCAGCTGATGAAGTAGTACAATGGTGGCAGGGATTCAACCTAGGATGAGTAAGAAAGTCTAGGAATTAACCTGGAACAGGACCATGGAAAGACTGGAACACACGCTAACAATTTTATTTTTGTCCACCTTTATCATGTTTTCTCTTTATCCAGGCCAGCTTTTATACCTCAGAGGTTATTCTTGCCATATTTTCTATGATTTTTTTTTTTTTTTTTTTTTTGAAACCCAGATCCTATGCGCAAACCCAACATTCATACGAAACCAGGTGGATTGAAACCAAACCTCCGGTGCTCAACTTAGCTGGAAGATGAACAAAGAAATATGGATAAAAAACATTCATGTCTGTTCAGCGTAAAGACACTCTGAAGCGACTACACAAGCAAAGAAAAGAAAAATATGCCTTAAGTAACGCCATGAGTAACACTCCTGCTATCCGGTGCTATCTCAAGTACACTAAGAGATCCACCAAGACCATATCTGGTTATGAGCATCTACAACTGGTCAGTGTTAATGTAGCATTTTGTTTTTAAAGGGAAGGCATTTTCTTTCTTTTTCGGTCCAAGGTTTCAGTCCCTCGGATCTGTCATGGGGTCGGCACTACATCTCTTGAGCTAGGTCTAGCAAAAATAAGCAGGAATAGAAGATAATTTTTAATTGAATAAGAGATAATTAGCTGGCTTGTTACTAGAGGATTACTGTCAACTAGTATTGATTGGCTGCTAGGTGAATATAATTGTAACGCTTGTTGTAATACTTTTGTAATAGCATTATTATAGTAACATGCCTGGATGTGGCAAACAAGTTACATTAAAAAACATGTCTAGTAATAAAAACCTTTATACTTGACGCTGTGAAGCATTCTGCAAATGAATGCTATCATTCTTTAGAACATATACAGTACTTTCCTCGAACAAACAAACAAACAAACAAACAAACAAACAATATTTAAAGCTGTAATTAAGCATATTTATTAACCTAACTGTAACCATGTAACTATTTTCAATTTCATTTCTCCGAGCATACTGTAATATCAGTACATCATCGAACCCCTTATCCTAAAGGAACTTTTCCTGTCGCATGCAAGTGGTTAAAATATTTCCCAGGTGTGTGATGATGTCTCTTCCTGTCTCTCTGCCGGAGACACACACAAACACTCACACTGGAAAACCCCGGTGGTTAAACTCACACCTGATTTTTAATGACAGACTGAGGGTTCCTCCTCATGAGGTTGAGACGCCTCATCAGTTGAGTAGATTAAGGCAGGACATGGCTCGTGTTGTACAGTACTTGTAGTATTTCATTTTAGACTATATGCCTTGAATTGATTAAAATCCTCATAAAATGGGGCAAACATAAGCCTGAAATGTAGTTTTTACACAATCAGCTTTAACTCAGAATAAAAAAATAAAAAAAGGTGTTGCGTTGCCAGAGCAGGAACAGAGAAAAAAGAGCCGATGATGATGTTTTCCATTTCGAAATTTAAAAACCTATTTTTCACTTTTGTGATTTATTAAAAAAAACTTAATTGTTGTTACATTTTATATACAACATTACAATATATATATATATATATATATATATATATATATATATATATATATATAGAGAGAGAGAGAGAGAGAGAGAGAGAGATTTACTGTAAAAATTTTGTGAAAGATTTTAATGTATGTTCATAATCAAATCTAAATTTCAGAATCATTGTTTGCTGTTGGTATCCCTGCTCCATGAAAAAGTCTACTGCAACATTTGACATATTGCAAATAAATAACGGTCCAGTAAATCCAAAAAATAATTTCAACTTAGTAAATAAACTTTTGCATGTGCTAGCCCATTTTAAATGTGATAACAGTTTGCCTTGAAATATTATCATAAAAAAATAATTGACCTGTCTCTTTCACCAAAGAAGGTGAGAAAGCATTAGCTAATTAACAACAACTTTACTGCTAATCTCAGTTGTCATAACACAAAGCATACTGTATATAGATGTAGTGGCAAAATTAGTACATTTTATTACAGTACATCTCAATTTATTGAATTCCATGTTAATCCTGGCCATAATAGAAAGTCACCAGAACACCTGGTACATAACAGCCCACTGCACACGTGAGCTGGCAGGCAAAGAGTCTTAAATTGCCAACATGGTCCCCAAATTCCTAAGATCTCAATCCAATTAAGCATCCATGGGCAGAAACATTTCTGATCCATGAGAGGCATTTGGTGCCAGACACCGCAACACATCTACAGAGGTCTTGTGACAGCACAAGGAGAAGGACAAGGGGAATATTTTGCATTGGGAGATTATGGCTGTCAAATACGCATTTCAATGCACAGAATTGTTCATATTGTGTATGTGACTAAGAAAAATTAGAGTTGAAATTAGAAATTTTGAATGTGAATAGTCAATTATAAACTAAAGTAAAAGGTTTTTAGCTCTCATTCACAACTTATTTTGACTTATAATGTTGCAAATATAGGATTATGGAGATATGTAATTAAAAAATAAAGAAAGAAATACTGCATGCAAGTAACTTGTTTAAAATTTTCTAAAATTTTTGTTAAAATATACACTGATGAAATGATTTGAAACTTATTTTCAAATGAAACAAATATACAAAATTTATGATGGGGTTGAAAAAGTGACATACAGGGTTTAAAATGCTGTGCCCTAATGCTCGATTTAAAAATGTTTCACCTTGGGAGCAGGTAATAATTAGTATTTTTATCAGAAGAATACAGCATAAGGATGACCAAAAGGTTTGGGGTGGCATTTGGGGAAACTCTATAAAACATCCAGCGCATTAAAAGTTCAGTTTAGCTTGGATGGTTATTGTAGACATGAACATGTCCCAGAACCCCTTTTGTCTCTTTGTGATCATTTGCTCGATCAACACGTAAATATTTGTCAATGTGGTGTGTGATGGTGCCATTTAAAAAGTAAGATGAGCATCTATTCTTTGGCCTGTCAGCATTGCCGTATACTCTCGAGTGTGTTTGCTCAGTTTTAGAGGACACACATACAATAGGTGCAGAGAGTGCTGCGTGTCATCGCGCCGTTTATTAAAGCCAGAGTGCGTGCCCGGTGGTGTGGTGTTGACGTCCGTATACTGAGTGGCTGCTGAAAGACCAGACGGACAAACATCACCATCATGACATTTCTGTTTATTTAATTTTTTTTTTTTGCCCAGGCAGAACAATGTGTTTGGCGGTGTCAGTGTGACGTTAGTCTGGGGTCATCAAGGTCTTGATTGTGAAATAAATGATGTCAACACCTGCAAAATCTTGGGTTATTACAGGTTAAAGTTGTTAATTATGTGAATTAAATTACTATGATCAGCTTGATAACTGTTTATAAAGTGTGTAATTTCTAAATAACGTCTTTAATAGTTGATAATTGTTCATAATGTTGTGCTGTTATGTTAATAATGTGTAATGAAGTGTAAAAACTTGCTAATGAGAGTTATATATTTTTTTCAATCTAAAATACAATGTGTGTAAAATAATAACAAGTACAATAAAACACTTTCATAGTGACATCAACAACTTAACAATAACAAATGTGAACATTTTATCAATAATACAAATACAAAATGCAAATCACTTCAATCACAATAAATATTAACAATGCTAAATGATAATGTACCATACTTACCATTCCATATATCTCCTTAGCTTACCATACTTCACCATGCCATGCCATGCCATGCCATGCTATATCAGACCATACCAAACTTTACCATATTATATCATGCAGTTGAATGAAATCTGTAGGCTTTAAGGTGGTCTGAACGTTGTGGTTTCTCAATAACAAGTCAAACTGCATTTTGATTTTTTTTTTTAGATCATTATTTTTAATAAATGCTAGCATAACATAGTCATTGATTAAGTATATTTCCTTTAATACCATGCACACAAGACTTTTATTACTTGGCGACAAAGCCAACTAGCTACTAACACATAGCTCAATCCTAAATCCCTTAGTAACTCCTAATCAGGGGCACTACTTGGTATGTGGAACAAGTGGTTGTACACCCTAGTACGTTTGTTTTCCAATTAATGCTATTTGAGATTTATTACATAAACCAGAAGTTAATAGAGCTGATATGTTAAAGAGGGAATATGTGGAAATATAAAGAAAAATTTATAAGATATACAGGACTTTTGGCTACAAAGTACCGGTAAGAATTTAAATCTACTTTCACCCCCTGTTACACTAGCTTTCGGTCACCAGTTCTGCCAGTCGCGGTTAGTGAGTTCCACCAGTCGTCAAAGGATATGTACGGTGGCTGTGAAGTGCAAAATAAATAAACAAAATGAATTAAAAAATGAAATAACAAAACCAAAAAACAAAACAAGAAAACCCAAAACAAAATAACAAATTCAAAACCAAATTAACAAAACGGAGAACAAAATAATTAATTCACAAACAAAATATCAAAACCCAAAACAAAAAAACAAAACTATTTTTTTATTTTGGTTTGGGGTTTGTTGTTTTGTTTTTGTTTTTGTTAATTTGGTTTTGAATTTGCTATTTTGTTTTCAGTTTTGTTTTTTTTGTTTTCAGTTTTGTTAATTTGTTTTGCACTTCAGGGCCACCGTAGATATGTGGTGGTAGAGCAAAATAGCTGGTTAAATTAAGAAACAAATCATCATCTGTTGATAATAAATGATGTTTGTGGAACTTTTATATCAAAGCAATATCCCTTTTTTTGGTTAATTAATAATTATTAGTAATACGTAAATGTTAACATACAGTACAGTAATGATATATTTGTGTCAAACTAATTAAAGGTTATTTTATATATATTTTTAAGTGCAGCAAAGTTTAAATTAACATCTTATTGTGTAAATAAAGTTTATATTATCACTAGAATATTTTATATCAAGGTATGAAATTGTTAGTATTAAAATTAATTCGTAGAGTTAGCGCTGATACGTTGTGTTAGTTTAGTTTGTCGTGTGTCTTGTTGTTAGTTTATGTGCTATTTAAGAATTTTTACATAAAATTTTTCAGTCCCAAATGCAAGAGTTTTATTTGTTTAAAATGATAATCTATAGTGTTGTGTGGCACAGTGAGTTAACACAAGAGCTAAAGAACTAGCCATTATTTAAACAAGAGCTTGTGCTACTTCAGCACTTGGTGTGTATACGTTCTTGTGCTGGTGTTTGTCAATGTGTAGAGATACTGTATAATTACAGATGATGGATTCATAAATGACTGTTCTCACACACACACTCGGGTTTTAGTGATAGTCACCGTGGTGTGACGTGCTGTGTGTGGTCAGTGGCGCATTCTTATTGTGTTCATTTAATCTCACTGTTGACTGCTGTGTTAACATGTGTGAGCGTGCTTAACGTGGCCTTGAATGCACACACACACACACACACACACACACACACACACACACACACACACACACACACACACACACACACACACACACAAAGCAATCGATAGTTTTCCATTATTTTTATCATTTAAAAGAAAAGCTGTCTGGGTGTTACTTTTAAGGTTAAAGAAAACGAAACGTTGGGTTCGATGAAGCCCTATGTGTGTGTGTGTGTGTGTGTGTGTGTGTGTGTGTGTGCGTGTGTGTGTGTGTGTCAAAAGCCCAGCATTGATCAAAAGCGGCATTAGTAGTGACTTCTCCCTCTATAAGCCGAACACACAATGAGGATTTTTTCTATCTCTAATTAAAGAGTCTCCCCTCCATCCTCCCTCCCCTTCATCTTCCTCCTCCTCCTTTCATCCCTTCATCCCTTCATTCTTTCAGAAGTTTGCGTGAAGTGTGTACGGAAGATATTACAGCCCTGACATCAAACAGCTGAGACACACACTCTGGTAATAACCATAACAGCCAACCGAGGGGGAGAGTAAAACCCTACCGAGACACACACCCACACACCCACACACACACATACAGACATATGAAACACACATGCAAAAACACAAACACACATGCATACACACATATACTGTATAGTTACAGGTAGTAATGAAATATAACCAGACACCTTTAAAACACAGATACACCCATGTGTGTGTGTATATATATATGTGTGTGTGTGTGTGTGTGTGTGTGTGTGTGTGTGTGTGTGTGTGTGTGTGTGTGTGTGTGAGTGTGCGTGTGTGTCTTCTTTTGTAGATCTTTGTTTAAAGTTCAGCTTGGTTTGTTTCTTTGAACTCCTGTTATAAGACTCAAACCTCCTTCTATAAAGAGGCTTATCCCCCATCCTGGTGTGTGTGTGTGTGTGTGTGTGTGTTGTGTTTTGTCCTTGTACCAGCAAGGCCCACAGCTGTGGCCCTCAGTCACTGTGATGTGAACACACACACACACACACACACACACACACACACACACACACACACACACACACACACACACACACACACCAGTGTCTCTCAAGATCTCGAGATCAAAGGTGACAGTGGGAAGCTTCGTTTTAATTAAACTTTAGGTTCCAATTTAAGTTGTATCACTAACTTTGCTGTGATTGTGTTATTGTGTTATTTATTATGTAAACATTTGATTCATTTTTTAATTCCTGACTTAATGAATTTTCATAGACAGTGTATGGCTGGCTTTCTCTATATATTGCTTGTATAGCTCAGTTCGACATATGCAACATATGAGAGTTTCATTAATTAAGAGATTTGATAATTACATATTTAATTTATTGTAATTAAGCAGTATTACAAAAGAGGGCGTGATTTATTGCTGGGTACTCATGGCCACATCACAGCCGTTCTGATATACAGCACAACAGCACAACCTCGAGTGTGATATTGCTTTCATGCAACAGTTCCGCAAACAACAGATCAATCAACAGATTTGGATTAGTTTCTTTATTTAAGCAGTTATTTTTCTCTGCCAACACGTATACTTCCGCGGCTGGCGGAGCTGGCTACTGACAGTGTACAGAGTAATTAATAAGGGTGAATTTCTATCTGGTACTATGTTGCCAAAAAGGTGAGGAGAATAAATGATGAAGGTAATGAACGGTCCTGTAAATCTTGTAAGTTTCTCTTTATACTGTATTTCTAATTACGCCACCACAGAATTTCAGCTCCATTAAATTTCAGGTTCTGGAATTGAATCCCAAATAGCGTTAAATGGAAAGCTAGTGCGCTATATACAATACAGAGTGTACAATTCATTGTCACACACACCAAGTAGTGCCTTTGGTCAGGGGTTGGAAAGTGATTTAGAACTCAACCTGTGAATCAAAGAACACTGATAGTTCAGAAGCTCTTTGGAATGACTTAGAAGCACTTATTCAGTAGTCAAAGTGCTTTTTCTTAATGTTATCAGATGTGTTTTCTTGCTAAAAGTGACTGATTATAAATGTGGGTTTTAGCAGGCAGCTGCTCTCTCCTCAGTACTGTGGACGGTACAGACCTACTGTTACCCATGCTGCAAACGAGAGTTAGTCTAGATACGGTGATTAGAACATCTGGGATGCGGAGTAATAGATATAGTTAATCATTCCAGTGCTGTTACCGTCCATTATCAAGACTTGTAGAATGTCTCACATCCAATCAGATTGTTTACTCGGAACTAACTGTTGTATAATGTGCAGTATTACATACACAATATGTATACTGTAGAAAATTATGTACACAATGTAATAGGTATACATAATTGAAATGTATGTGTGCACCTTAACAAATTCAAACACATATTATTCAGTAAAGAAAGCTCTTACAGTACAGGTTCTTTAGAGTAATATATTGCTTGGTAAAATATATTATTTGGTAAAAAAAATATTATTATATTTTACATGAACTCAGTACTTGTCTAAGTAAGTGTAGTTAATCTTTATATAAAATCATTTATCAGTTTTTTTTTTAAATAAAAAATACTTCTACGGATATTTGTTGACTTTTTCCTTAGTGATGGTAGATAAATGAAGATTGAACATCATTAACCTTAATATATACTTAATACTATTTATTAGTGCATTTTACTGAAGAACTGACTGAAATATGAGTATTAAATTTAAAATATACTTAACACCAACTAGTGGTATGTAATACAAAAATAATTTCCCTACTATTAAATATACACATGTAGCATCTGATACTAAAGTAAACTAATAAGTCATTCATGCGATAAGATTAACCTAGTAAGTAGAGTTAACCTAGTAAGCTGGGACTTTTGATTGGGCAGAATAACAGAACCCAGTTATGAGAGTCAAAACTCCCTTTATTTCTCTACATAACCCCCTGTTACACTAATACACCTATCACAGTGTTTTACTAGGATAACATCAAGGAAGAAAGATTTCTTAGAGGGCCAAAGCCATGATCGAACTGCCTGCTTCATGATCGAACACTGGCCTCCCAGGAACTCCTTTAATGGCTCAAACATGTGGAAATGGCTGGGATCGAGGTCAGGAATGTGCGGGTGATGTGACAATAACTCACAGCTGAGTTCCTTGTCTCTTCCCAAAGTTGGCGACAAGTTGGCAACATTTGTTGATTTTTAAAAAACAGGCTGAATGTTTATCTAAATGACTGCAGTAGGCTGGGATCTTCATACAACAACGTACGTCCTTCTTTAAAATTTTTGAGTCTCGAAAGAGTCTCATCACCAAACAGCATCAAACATGCTTTAGCCCTGATTCACAATCTGAAACTAAAAACCACATTTATATGAAAATTTCTGAAAATATGCTAAATTGTCCTGAACTGAACTTCAGTTTTTGGTCACTCAGCTCTAATTGCCTGGAAATTATGAATTAGCTGTGAAATAGAATGATGGATGTAATATGATTGTTCCTTATGATGTGATTATGATCTTGATATAATAACACCAGGTTTTTCTTAAGAACTGTGCCAAACTTCTACTGAACTGTCAGAAACTGCCTACGCACATACACAATTGTTTTACGATTTACTTTCTATTGTCTGTGGTCTCTGGTTCTGAATTAAATTAGTACAGTAAATGTGATAAATGGGCTTAATGCTGGGCCCCGTAAATTTATTTTTGAACCCATCAGGTTGGGGTTGTCTCCATTAATTATTTATTTTTTTACTTTTACAGAATGACATCAAATGACCAACATAGAATCCCACTTCTCTTGTTTCAAATTGGTTTAAATCAGTTATTATACTATAATCGCTTATCCGGTTGAAGGATTGTGTTGTGTTAAAACCTTGGCATCAAACAGCTTTTTGCAGTCGATTACAAATTGTGTAGCGTGAAAAAGGTTTAGAGATTTCGAAAGTTGTAGATTGCGTACTCTGATGCAGGTGGTCCAGGGTGAAACACTGTACAGTACTTCCCATACTTCAGGTACTACATACAACGAATAATGGTAATGTGCCAGATCACATTACTTATTACCTATGTACTGTTAATAACAAAATTATTTATAGTCAATTATTGTACTAAATTAGTTGTAATACTAGTAGGTGCATATTTGTGTAGTGATAAATTCAGACACCTTCTTCTGGTTAAAATACGCTTTGCTTTAGTCACACTAAAAGTGTGTGTGTGTGTGTGTGTGTGTGTGTGTCATCTCCAGCACACCTGAACGCTTAGGCCCAGATAAAAACTTCATGAGTCAAAGCAAGTGGGTTAATGCACATAGATATGTGTCTGGACGCAAGACCTGCAGCAATTTTCAACTCGATTGTTTTCCAGGTGTGAATCGAGGTCGCGTGTATCTCCGCTTGAATCCACTGAGGTTCACGGCGTCCACCTGTGGAGCTCAGACATACACACGGTTTTGGAGAGGCCAAGACTTCACACACAATTTCACAGATAGCAGATAAAGTACCTGTATGACAGGTCGGGAACACCTGCAAAGCTTCCTTCACACACATGCTATCAAAGGAACAAATCTTCATACAGGGTGGACACACACACACACATACACACAAAGACACACACACACACAGATGCACACTCTATCAGGAGGGCAAATCAGCAGTGAGTGCTGGTAGGCAACATCACAGGTTAAGAACAGATGTGCTGCACTTGTAGATCACCCTGAAGCAGGAGTGTCACGCACCCCAGCATGCTACAAATTTAATAGACATCTGTGACTAGCACGACCTCCAAGGACTATAGCATCACAACTTTCTTAATAAAATAATGGTATGCTATGTAGCGTGGTAAAAATAGTATGTTCATTATAGAGAAAGTTATTTGAGAATATTTGGTGCCTCTTTCAAGTGAATCACTCTGTATACACACACACACATAGGTTATTTTTAAAAAATTACGTTAATTATTTCAAGCCTTTCTCTTATTTCACTTTAACGATTAAATATCTTAAATTATTATAATATTTTATTTTGAGTTTGAATAAATTAATATTCATACAGTATAAAAACTGTGTATTTTCCAGTATGGTTCAGTACACAAATGGATGAGACTGATGATTAAAGCCTGTCCAGAAGATGATCATCAACATCCACCACAAGCCATATTCATGGAAATTTGCCTGGAAGAAAAAAATTAAACAAGCAAAAGGGACGACCGCAGTTTTAAGAAGATGATCAAGCAAGTCCATTTTAGAAACTTTACTGGAAATGGAGTTAGTGAAGCTGGAGTTAGTGCTTCAAGAACCACCATGCAAAGATGTCTTCAAGAAAACGGGCTACTGCACTCCTAGTACCAGGCCACTCCCGGACCTGGGACGCCAGAAAGCATCTTACCTGGACTAAGCAGAAAAAGAACCGAACTGTTGTTCAGCGGTCCAAGATGAAAGTAAATTTTGCATTTAATTTGAAAATCAAGAAGGACAGAATCCAAGTTGTTTGACATGACATTTGCTAGTGCTGGTCTACTGGGGTTTATTAAGTCCAAAGTCAACACAGCTGATGGTTCCGTCTGCCGACAAGCTTCATGGAGAGTTTCTTTTCCAGCAGGACTTAGTGAATTTTGAGCCACCTTCTATATTACTGAAATTTGTTTTCTTTTCTGTTTTTGTTAGGTTTTATCCTAATTGTTCATTTTTTGCTCACAGCTCTCTATGTCCTTGATGATGTTTTTTTTTTTTTTAGTTTTGTGCACGTTGCTATGTGCAATGTTGTCTTGGGAAGGTGATCATGAAGAAAATGATAATTTTGGAGATTTGATACACAAAGTACACATTTTAAAAACAACATTACTACAAGATTGAAAATGCTTAGCCTTAAGATGAGTAAAAACTCAGATGATAAATTACTAGAAAGTAAAAAAGGGACATATTTTGTCAGTTAGGCTTTTGATTTTCTTAATGCAGGCTGCAAAGTTTAAACACACAAACACACACACACACATAAACACAGTCTTTTTGCCCTCCGTGCTGCTACGTTATAGCATGTGTGTGTGTGTGTGTGTGTGTTGTAGATTTCTTATCAGTACAGTTTGCATGCTCACTGAGGTGGAACGTTGACCCTCATCAGATCTTCATGCCATTGCATCCTTCTTAAACCTCCTTCTTTCCTTCACTCCATCTTTCCCTTCTTTATTTCAATAACAGGTGTGTGCCTTCACCACAACTGGTGGTTCATACGGTGGTCGGCTGTATTCCAAAACAACTCTTACCTTAATGTATCAGGGTTCTGAATGTTGACTTCAAGCCTATGGAACAACTGACCTTTTGATATTCATCCCAGTAAATCCTAGATCGGGTGAATATAATACTGTATAACACAACCTACGATAATGTACATAACAGTGTACCTTAAATTATAAATAAATAAAATGTGTGTGTGTGTGTGTGTGTGTGTGTTTGTGTGTGTTAACATGAATGACAGAGTTCCTGGAAGATGATATGAAGATGGGAGCACATCTGGAGGTCCAATTGATTACTCGATGTGTGTGTGTGTGTGTGTGTGTGTGTGTGTGTGTGTGTGTGTGTGTGTGTGTGTGTGCGTGTGTGTGTGTGTGTGAGAGCATTACGGGAATTTCCTGCCAGCTAAAGCTGTACAGTTCCAGGAATGCACTGAAATCTCTCTGTGAGAATCATTTCCTGCCTGGAGGAAACACACAGATAAGACTGGCAAAGAGTCAAACATACACATAAACTCTCTCTCTCTCTCTCTCTCTCTCTCTCTCTCTTCTGTTAAAGTTCTGTTCCTGTTCAAAACAATGCACAATCATTCTGTATAATAAGAGTTTTACAACCCCACCCATTTGTTTATTTATACTATCACACACACACACACACACACACACACACACACACACACACACGCAAACAAGAATGTATGCATAAAACACGGAAATGCAATCAAGTGTGTGCGTGTTGTATAGTATGGTATGCATTTGTCTCCCCCAAATGTGTAGGTGTGTGTGTAAGTGCAGGTGTGTGTGTGTGAGTGTGTATAAGAATGCGTGGAATTTTCTTGTTCCTCCTGGATGGACGGGTGCAGATAAGCGCAGCCCCATCATACACACTCACATATAATATTCATTCTCTCTTGACCACTTCTACATCCCTACATCATATACGTATGTAACCCGCTAAGGAATGAAAGGGTTAGAATTCTTTTTAAGTATCACAGTGTAATGTAACTTGCATGTATTTATATATACTTTCGGACATGTGAGTGTTGTTAGTAAAATATGTTATTCTGTTATACAAGTTATGTTATTTTATGTTTAAAATGTATGGTCACATCTAGAAGTGAAATTAAGAGAGTGTAATGCATGCACTTAGAATTGGCCAATCAGAGCAGAGCAACGGAAAAGACAGCGCAAGACCTGAAAGCTACTTACTTCTCTAGAGAGAGACTACCTCCTGCACTAATGGAGTGATACAGAACTTTGCTGAGGTATAAGCGTAACGCGCATTTTCTGTGAGATTGATAGTAAATGGTCATCTGAACGCTAACCAAAAGTTTACTGTGTAAAGGCGCTGATATCCAGAAATGGATGACGCGAGGACAACGTGGATTGTAAACAAGTGAGTGGAATTGCGTAGCAACAATTGCCTACAATTGTAGCAAACAAACTTACAAGCAACAATTCAGAGTTTAAGTGAAATGGAGTGCCAGCTTAGTCTCATGCAGCTGAGAAACAGAGAGAGCCTTTGTCTGATTTCTTATGAAGATTAGAACAGACATTGGCTAAGGTCATTCGGAAAGGTGGCATTTCAGCAGCTGAAGCCAATTGAGTGCGATTAGAACAACTGATTCGTGGTGGCGTGTCATCTAACCTAATGGTAACTACGTTTGAGGGAGGGAAAAAAAATCCCACTGATTTCTAAGAATTGCTGTCTGAGATCCATAAAGGAAGAGGAGTATGAGACCTCACGTTCTAAATTGAATACATCGGTGCGAAATGCCAGTACTGATCTAAGCAATGAGGGTCAGATGAAGGACATTTAGGCAAGTCCATGGTAGTAGCCATAATTAATTCATCCTTTTAGGCTAGCGTTGGTATGGAAGTAACTAGTAAGAAAGTAACCACACCAGAACCTGAGAGTTCTCAATAGAATTAGACCACCCTACCAAAGAGTGATAAGAACAGCCAAGATGTGTGTTCTTCCAAACAGGGGGTAGTGAATGCTTCCAGAGTTAGTGGGTTGCCTAAAGGATTAGTAGGCCCTACCTCTCTGGTGTCTGTGAAAAAAAAATTGACAAATTTGCTCTTCAAAGGCTCTTCTGGATAGTGGTTCGCAAGTAACCATTATCTTTAAAGAATGTTACCACCAGTATCTGCGTGATGTTCCAATTCAGCAAGTGTCTGGGTTAGCAATATGGGGCTTAAGGGTCTCCGGCTACCCATATAAAGGGTATGTGATCATGACAATGGAATTCCCGGCTAAAGTGACAGGCAATCCTACAACTATTTCTGTACTAGCTTTAATATGTCCTGGTCCTAAGAGCCCAGATCAGATACCAGTCATCTTGGGGACTAATGCAAGTTTGTTTACATGATTGGCCACAGTATGTAGAGAAATCCCAGGGGTTGATCTTTCCCAAAGTCTAGGCATTAAGACCAGTTGCCAGACAGAAACCATCACAACATCAGTTACATCTGACGATGCTGGCTGTGTACAGTATCCCTATGTAGTAGTAGATGTGTAGAGTGTCGTGTGAAGTGGGAATCTTCACCCTCCAGTGATCTGTTCATGATCGAAGCCTTTAACACTGACCCGTTACCTGTTGGTGTTCTCCTACAACCAGTAGTTCTGTCCGAATCAACAGTGCAAAAAGAACGTTTCCTTGTCAAGGTTTAAAATGAGTCACAGAGAAAAGTTGTGATTCCAGTGTGGGAAGTAATGAGTCGTTTACATCCTGTGGACCCTGTTATTTCCATCCCAGAGGACTCGAATACCCTTAAGAGTCTAGACATATGCCTATTGAACTTTGGTAATTCCCCTGTTACAGAAGTGTGGAAAACCAGATTATGTCAAAAGTTGGCAGAAAGAGTTAATGCTTTCTCTGTGCATAAATGGGATGTGGGATTAGCCCAGAACGATCACCACATTATGATCACCACATTAGATTAACAGATTCCCAGCCTTTTTATGAGTGTTCTTAACGCATAGCACCTGCTGGTATTGAAGATGTTAAGAGACACCCTCAAGAGCTATTAGCAGCTGGAATCATCAAAGAATCGGGAAGCCCGTATGCATAACCAATCGTGATAGCTTGTAAGAAAACTGGTAATATACGGATGTGTATTGATTACCGTACACTAAATAGACAAACCGTGCCTGATCAATATACCACTCCGCACATTGATGATGCGTTGGACTGTCTGTCAGGAAGTAAGTGGTTTTCCGTACTGGATCTGAGAAGCGGCTATTACCAAATTTCAATGGCCGAAAGAGACAAAGAAAAGACTGCGTTCGTATGCACGTTAGGCATCTATCAATTCGAGAGGATGAGACCAAGGTGTCCTACCTTGGGCACATAATTTCTGCAGAAGGAGTGGCAACCGACCCTAAAAAAGTCGAGGCCATGAGCTTTTGAGATTGTTTCTTGGCTTCTGCAGATATTACAGAAGGTTCATTGCAATCTATTCCACCATAGTAAGACCTTTGACTGAACTGACGAAAGAGTACGCGCTCACCCAACATAAACACAAGCTCACTAAGAGTGACCAGATCTACTTTAGGGAGTCAGAACCCTTTGGAGAGAGATGGGACATATCTTGTTCCGAAGTTTTCAATAGGATTATTCCCTGCCTTTCCCATGCTCCAGTCTTGGTGTTTTGCCAACCCTGATAAGGCTTATGCACTACAAGTAGATGCAAATTTCAGGGGCTTGGGGCAGTTCTGTACCAGGAACACCTAGAAGGTTTAAAACCTGTAGCTTTTGCCAGTCGGAAAATTTCACCTTTGGGGAAGAACTACCCAATTTATCAGTTGGAGTTCTTGGCTTTGAAATGGGCAGTTGTGAATATGTTTCATGACTATCTGTTTGGGGCTAAGTTTACGATTCACACCAACAACCCTCTTACTTATGTGCTGACCACTGCTAAGCTGAATGCTACTGGGCATAGGTGGCTTGCAGCAACATATGATTTCAACATCCAGTACCACCCTGGTAGAAACAATGTAGATGCTGACCTACTCTTACGAAACTTACCAGAGGGCGATTGTTCTGGTGATTGGAAATCACCATCACCTGGGGTAAAAGCCATCTGCTAGCGGGTGGAAGTTGAGACAGCGGAGGTGTTGCCTTAGTATGCAGTGAGCTTGGTGCATTGCCAGAGTGTATACCTGATGCTTATGCCCATCCTGTGCACTTGAATAATGAAGGTCTGGAGATGACCAAACAGGACATTAGACAGGCACAGATAGATGATTTGGGCCTTGGACCAGTGTTTAAAGCTATTAAGCATGGCAAGTGGCCGGAGGACAAGAGCCTGCCACCTGAAGTGATGTTGTTAAAAAGGGAACGGAACAGATTAGTGTTCCAAGATGGACTGTTGCATCGAGTAAGCAAAAAGCCCTCACCTGTTGTCCTTGCATGACGACATGGGACACTTGGGACAAGTCACATGTAAAAGTCCAGTGCAGAGAGCACCTTTGCACCAGATAACAAGTAGTGGGCCTATGGACTTAGTCTGCATTGACTTTTTGTCACTTGAGCCTGACAGTAGAGGAAAGAAAAGCATACTCGTAGTGACTGATCATTTTACTAGATATGCTCAAGCATTTCCAACCAAGAATCAAAAAGCCTTGCCCGTTGCTAAGATTTTGGTTGAGAGATTCTTTGTCCACTTTGACTACCAGTGATGATCCACTCAGATCAAGGATGTGGCTTTGAGAGTCAGTTGATAAAAGAAACCTTTAAGATTTTTGGTATATGAAAATCTAGAACAACACCGTGTCATCCACAAGGTGACCCTCAACCTGAGAGGTTCAACAGAACACTCCTGTCAATGCTTGGAACATTGAGTACAGGGAGAAGGCGTCAGTGAAGTCAGCATGTTGGATACTTGGTACATGCATATAACCACCAAATGTGACGCCACCAGTTATTCCGCCTACAATCTCCTGTTCGGGCGGGAAGCAAGGTTACCGGTTGATCTGTGTTTTGGGGTGTCCTCTGATGATGACAAGATCCCTCATTCCCAGTATGTAGCCAACCTGGTTGAAGAGCTGAAAAGTCCATATCATTTAGCTACAGCAACAGCAAATAAAACACATCAGTGAAACCAAAGAAACCATAACAAAAAGCTGAATTTCCAAGTGCTAAAGGCTGAAGACTGGGTTTTAGTAAAGAACTTGGGTTTGAAGGGGAAACACAAGCTGCAGGTGGGGCAACTCCATGCATTGTATTTGACAAAATGCCCAACTTGCCAGTATATCGTGTCAAACCAGAGCATGAGAGAGGCCGAGTGAGGACCCTGCATAGGGAACATCTTCTGCCCATTGGACAGTTTGTCAGAGTGTCTGGGTCGGATACAGCTGATTAGAGACCACAGGTATCCAAGAGAAAACCCAGAAAAAGCACAGAGACTGAGCAGGCCACAGGACATAGAACAAAAAGGGATTTAAGTGAGTCTTCTTCAGAGTTTAATGACGGAGAATATTGTCCACCCTGCATCCCAAGGTTGACAGAATTAGTGAGACAAGACCCTGAAAGAGTACCTAGCTCAGATTCTTTGTCAGAACAAGATTTAGGGACTGAGTCGGGGGCTGAGATCTTAGGGGGTATGGCTGGAGAAGAAAGAAAAGTGGCAGAGATGGATGTTATCGAGGATCCTGATACTAATCCAGTTTAAGAGATCAGTGGAGAGAATACTGAGATACAGTTGCCAAAGAGGGTTGATGTGGTTGAGGTAAGGAGCCAGGGGTAGCTCAGTGGTTAAGGCATTGGACTACGGTTCGGAAGATCCCAGGTTCAAACCAACGCCACTGTTGGGCCCTTAAGCAAGGTCCTTAACTGCTCAGATGTGTAATGAGATAAAAAAAAAAAAAGTAAGTTGCTCTGGATAAGACATTTGTCAAAAGTGTAAATGTAGGTAAGGAGGGTTAAGCGTGTCATTTGACTTATCTATGACAAGCCAGGTAGCGCAACAGACCAACCCATAACCATAGTTTACAGAGGCTCGTAATTAAAATTGGGTATAATTGAGGTTTCTTAACAAGACCCTTATGAGTTTGATTCTTTGAGGCTAAACAGGTTCTGATAAGAAATCTGATGAGGACATGTGCCATTTAGAAGGGGGAGGATGTACCCTGCTGAGGAATGAAGGGGTTAAAATTATTTTAAGTTCCGACAGTGTAATGCAATTTCCTCGCATAAACTAAACTAGTTTGCGGCATGTTTGATTGCATCGCGGTTAGTGCCACGCTAATTCGAACAGATTGTGCGATCAAGACTTGCATGTTGCAGTTCGTGATTTCTCAAATGACTAGCCTTGCGAGGACAACGCGTTGTATGCTGTTTTTCATATGGACTGTAAACAAGCGAGGAAAATTGCATAGAGGAGCATAAGGAGTGAGTACATGGAGTAGAGACAGAGAATTGACCATTTCATTCAAGTTCTACAAAACGTGGTGAGTCACCATTTTATTTTGTGTTGCGCCACTGGCATGAAGCAGCCATTTTAGTTTTGAAGGACTCACCGCTCACAAGCAACGATTCAGGCCTGCAACTAAAACTTTAAGAGTTTAAGTGAAATGAAGTGCCGACTTAGTTTAAGCTTAAAAAAAAGGGTCCATATGTTTGACTGAGAAAGTATTGTATGTTTTATTTGCATATTAAATTTAATTGAATAATATTGAAAAATAAGCCAAATCTTTTCTGTGGGGATAACTAATGGGAATGCTTTGATATATACATTATATTTATTTTCATTGAATTTATTCATGTTTTATAGGCACTTATCTGGCTTTTTATATTTTTTATTAGGAATACAATTATTCAAAAGGTCAATACTGAGTGGCAAACTTTGTGATGTGCGTTTTTAATATATTTAGATTATTGCATTTAAGGTTAATTGTACATTGGAGTAGCTAGATAGCTAATAGTTAGAAGTCATCTAAGAATGCAAAATTAGTATAACTTTTTACATTGGTATTTTGGGTAAGAGAACCCAGGATGCCCCTTTATAGGGGCTAACATTAGGCCAAGGGGGCGTTCCACTAAATATCCTGCATCATAGTTTGATGGAGAATGTTATTTCTATTTATGAGATAAGATAGAAGTTTATACATGGCATAGGATTGAAACACATTTTTGTTTTTTTATAGGGTCCATGACCTTAAGAAACAAACGCCCGCCTTTTGATGAAAGGGAAATAAATAAAATATATATTAATAGACCAATATAGAACTAAGAAGTTGAATAAATCTAATAGGATATTAGTAATGAGAGAATAATTCTCTACCTCTTCTACCTCGTCACCAGAGGGTGACGATCTTTTTAGTTCTATAGACACTAATTCATTAATTTATTCATCTTTAATACTATTTAGTACAAGGTTGTGGGAAGCCTTGAGCCTATCCCAGGGGGGCTACACCCATTACAGACAAACTACGGGGTGGCTTAATGAGCTTAATATGCCTGTCTTTGCCCTGTGGGAGGAAACCAGAGTATGCAGAGGAAATCTACAGAGCAAGGGTAGAACATGCAACCTTCATGCACACAAACCCTGAGGCAGGAATTGAACCGTGGCCCTGGAAATGCAAGGCAACAGAGCTAACCACTAAGCCACCGAGCCATCTTACATACACTTGCTTCTTTTGCATTTCCTGTCTGTATGCTATAAAAAACATATAGATTTGTAGTGAAAATGGCAACAGTTGGACTCTTGCCTTCTGAATAACCTATCATTTAGTTTATATTTAAGTTTATCTTCTGTGACCTTGCATTCAAATTGCTTCTTTTTTACATCACCGTCTTTATATTATATAAAAGTCTCCTTCATTATAACAATATAGCACATTGATGCACAAACAGTCCTAACTATATATGTCACATCTTATTCTTCTCTTTGTCTTTTGGCTGTTCCCTTTCAGGTGTCGCCACAGTGAATTATCTGCCTCCATCTACATTCTCTTCTCTCACCCCAACTAACTTCATGTCCTCTATCACTGCATCCATAAATCTCCTCTTTGGTCTTCCTTTAGACCTCCTGTCTGGCAGTTCCAACCGCAGCATCCTTCTACCAATATATTCATAATCTCTCCTCTGAACATGTCTAAACCACCATCTGGTCTCTCTGACTTTATCTCCAAAACATCTAACGTGGGTTGTCCCTCTGATGGACTCATTCTATCTGTCACTTACAAAGAGAACCTCAGCATCTACATCTCTGCTACCTCCAACTCTGCCTCCTGTCTTTTCTTAAGTGCCGTAGAGCACCGCTGGTCTCACCACTGTCTTGTACACCTTTCCTTTCATTCTCGCTAATACTCCTTTGTCACATAACACACCTGACACTTTTCTCTACCCGTTCCAACCTGCCTGTACCCGCCTCTTCACCTCCTTTTTACACTCTCCGTTGCTCTGGACCAAACTATACATGTCACATGAATTATTAAATTGGACAATTTTATTAAGCGGCTCACACACTCAATAATCTGTCTATAAGCCATGGGATATTAAATCGAGTTCATGAAATTATAATGCAAATTATGTGAGCACACCAGCTTGCACCAATTGCGTCCTAACATGCCTGTGCATCTTTGCTTGGGAGCTTTCACATTACTAATATAATTTTTATTATTAATACATTTGTGCACCCAAAGTCTCCAATACAGCAGGTGGCATCATATACATAATTGATTTATGTGTCGCCAACAAACAAAAAAGCAATCGAGTACAGCATTCAAGCAAGTCTGCTTTGAACTTAGTACATTGATCTATGCCAAGGATCCCCTTATGCAAGCATACCAGACTTTGTGGTGAGACATTTTTCAACATGGTCTCCAAAATCAACGATATTAGGCATAGTGTAAAGGTCGACTTACTAGGGCTCTTCTTACTTGGGTTGTTTTTGGAGGATCGCAAACTAACAAGGTTACTTGGGTACGGAACAATATTAGTAATGTGAAAGCTATGTGGTGGGAGAGTAGGATAGGTAAATCAGGGGTAATTATACTTGTGCATGGGGCAGTGCAATCCTAGACCCTTACATCAAGTTATTTTATATGTTTATGCATTATAATTTATTACTTATGGCGTGCAAAATGTCGAAAGATAGAATACGGTAAGTATCTACGGTTATATAACAACAAGTTCCCTTACAGGTGTTGCAGCTCAGAGCACTGCATGGCATACTAACATCCTCTCTGATAACCAAGCCTGCTTTAATATTAATATTAAACTCAACATTTCCATTTATTTTGAAACTGAACATCTGGGATCAAACATTTGGAGCATACATGTCTCTCTCTTTCTTTTTCAACTCAAAGCTGCCTCTCTTTCTAACCCCCTGCAGGTCTGTCTCACTCTTTCTTATTTTTACCCTTAGTATCTTTCTCTGTCCATTTTTTCCATCTCTATTTTTCTGTTCTTTATCAAAACCATATTACTTCTCTCTCTCTCTCTCTCTCTCTCTCTCTCTCTCTCTCTTCTGTTCTACATCAAATCCATGCTGGAGAGAAAGAAACTAAGATAACAGGAGCAGAATGAGGCCAAATACAGAACAAAAACAGTTTTTTTTTTAAGTTCTGTTCCTTCAAAATGTTCGCACACAATTCCATTTCGAGTTGAAACGTCATATTGAATGATGAGGACACAGGCTCGCTTTAGAAAAGTGCAGAAGGTTTTTCCTTATATAAACATTTAATCAGTCAATGTCTTCAACCTTAAACATTATACATTGCTAATGTACAGAGGCCTATAACGATGTTCTTTACTCTCTCTGAATCTCACGGTTCATGGAAACCCGGTCCCTAAAGATGGCCTTGAATTATATGCTGATAAGAATTAGACATATAACAAACATAGCTCAAAACAAACAGACAATTACGGTGATATAAACCATTTCATGTGAATTCATGATTATCTGGAAGTGGTTTCAGTGATGCCGTTATCTGTGTAAAAAAATGATACAGCATGATGTAAGGGGAAAATAATCAGTCACAAGGTGGTGTAATGTGGTCTCACAGTTTCTTTTACCATGCCAAAGATTATTTTTCTACATCAGCACATCTGCTGATATTGTGTAGGCATACTGGGGGAGATAGAACATATCCCAGGTTCCTCAGAGTACAAAACGAGGGATACCCTGGCTGGGGTACCAAGATATACAATAGGAGAGTGCAGGTGCACACACATAATGTACACACCACTTACTGATCCCAATTATACACAACAGGCAATTTAGGAACACCAATCAATTTTGTTTGTATGGTTAGGGTCTAGATTTGATTCTTGCCTTGGGGTTTGTGTGGAGTTTACATGTTCTCCTTGTTCTTAATGCGTTTCCTCCATGTACTCTGCTTTCCCCACCTTATGCCCGAAGTATCATGGGATAGGCCCCAGTCCCCCTGCAACCCTGTATACAGGATAAATCCTTATTATTAAATTCAGCCTACATTACAAGTCTTTGGACCGTTAAAAAAAACATAGTACCCAAAGGAAACCCAGTGACCATGAGGAGAATATTCATATACTCCATTAGTTTATCATTAGGCTTACAGTACAGTAGGTGCCTTATTCATCTTTCAAGTCCCAGGTTTTACTATTAAAACATAAATCACACTCATTACAGCCGTGGTGAGCAGAAAAGTATCCCCGAGTGCTAGCCATTTTGAAGCTGAAAGGCAGATGAGCTACAACAGCAGATGATCACACCAGGCTCCACTCCCGTCAGCCAAGAGCAGGAATCCGAGGCTGCAGCACGCACACAAGTTCACTGAGATGTTTGAAGTTTGGAAAAATCCAGGTGAGATTTTTCTTGGCTTGGATTGCTGTCCTGTTCCAAACTTTGTAAAATATTTTTGAACAGTCTCAACAAAGAACAGCTGGTGTAAGGTGTTGGCTGAGGAACATTGTTTCATATGTAGACATTTGGTAGCAACGCCTCCTTTTATGGAATATAATTAACATTTTAGATTTTTAACTTCATGGGATGCAGATTATTATTATTATTATTATTATTAGCTTTACCTCATCAAATGTTGTGTGTGTGTTACAGATTCTAGCACATGAAAGGCCTCTAGATTGCCAGTGTGTGATTTATACTCTGTGTGTGTTTCACATAAATCATAAAGAGAACAGAAACAGAGTAGTATGTGTGTGTGTGTGTGTGTGTGTGTGTGTGTGTGTCTAAGACTCATCCTTTGATGTGCAAGTTTAAAGAAGAAATAAAAGGGAAAGGTAGAGTCTTTATTGTGGTTGGACCTTTTGACTACTAAAACATCCCTCCTTCCTTCCTTCTCATACTTATTTCAGGACGGTGTGGGTTTGTGTGTGTGTGTGTGCATATGTGTTTCCCATATGTTCTCAAATAAAGCAAGGTCTGCACAAAGTGGTATTCCTTTGCATATTTTGTATAAGAATAAATGTAAATAAACATAATCACCGAGCGTATGTGTATATGTGCATGTAGGTGTGCATGTGTGGACAGAGCAAGAGTGTTGGTGTATGTATTTAATGATGTATTTTATTATAATACACTTCATCTGGGTCATACGGAGGCATAAGGGATAGCTTTTAATTAGGTTAGATTAGGATTTCAATCATCCCTTAATTGACATTATTTTGGCTGAGATGAAGAGAATTGTAGAAAAAGTCCTCCATTTACTTCTGACTGTTCTGTATCGGCTCGTCTTAACTCATCCAGCAGAGTCAGGATGTAGAGACACAGGACACAGCATGGCGGAAAAGGGCTGTGCCTGAGGCGAGTAAAGAAACTACATCTTTCCATCTGTCCTCAACTTCAAGGAACTGGAATCCCTAATCCCATTAACGTTTGGAATGTGTTCTGTCAGTGCTTTTATTTTTTTTATTTTATAGTTTTTCAGGGTGAAACCTTTTTTTTTGCAGTGCAAGTGTAATAAAACAAAAATAAAATGTGCGAGTTTTATTCATTCATTCATCTTTTATACAGCTTATCCTATATACAGAGTCACAGCGACCTGGAGCCAATACCGGGAGACTTTGGGCACAAGTCGGGGTACACTTTGGACAGGATACCAATCCATCACAGGCCACTCTCAGATACTAATGGGCTATTTGGAAACAGCAATGTATGTCTTTGGACTGTGTGAGGAACCCCGACCCTGGAGGTGCGAAGCCACAGTGCTAACCGCTTCGCCACTCTGCTGCCTTCTTCATTGGAGGATATTTTAGAAAGGCACTTGCTTTCCTAAACAGTTATGCACTCAAGTCTTCATTATGATTTGGATGCTCACAGTTATAAACTGCTTAAAAGCTCTTAAGTTACAGTTTACACAACTGAACCTTTTGACCGAGTCATGGCAGGGAAATTATTTGTAATCAGTTGTATAAAGTTATGTTCCCTTCAAAGTCTGGTTTCCCCCTTAATGTTTTTTTCATTATGATGAATTTTTCCTATCGCAACGATACAAAAACATTGAACTGACTTGAGATAGCAAGCAGCTGTCATTGCCAAATCATTGCTGATATGACTGATTTTAACTATGTTAGTAGTCACTGTGCAAAAGTTATAAAAAAAAGTGCCAGTTATCAAAAAAAAGGTTAAAGTTTTAAATTGCATTAATAATATTGATGTTATTATTGTTATTAACACCATCAAATATAAAAACAGATGTCCATAGATTATCAGTACATTTTCCTTATCATAAGCAAAAATAAGCCCTGCCATATATTTCTATATATATGGCACTGCTTTAAAAATTCACCCTTGGATAGGTTCAGTTAGATTAGATTAGATTAGATTAGATTAGATTAGATTAGATTAGATTAGATTAGATTAGATTAGATTAGATTAGACAGAAAAAGAAAGGGAGTCGGGTAAACTTGATTTATCTCAAAGGAAAATTTGATTATAATGCTAAAAAGATGCTGGGCGAATCCTAAGACAATACAACTGACTAACTTCAATGACTGATTAATTACAACTTTTACACAACTATGTAGTGTGTGCAGTTGTAATCGCTCATCTTTAATCCGTCAGCACTCACGACGTGAACATAACATTTTGCCCCGAATTTTTGCTGAGAAATCCCTGAAAACATCTCAGGAATTTCTCCAGGGGCTTCTGTTGCACCCTAGAGACCCCACCACATGTGTGTGTAGGAGAAACACACTACTCTGTGCATGTGTGCATACCTACCGTATATATGTGCCTGTCCAAGCTACACGTCTTGTCTGAACGAATCCTAAGACAGGAAGCAATGTGGACACAGTCTCCCGTTCAGTATAAATATTTATCTCTGTGCACATGCGGCATGTCCCTGTTCTCTTATGTAAATATGTAGATATATAGCAGTGCCGCCATATTTCTGACATTGACACATGATGGGCAAGATTAGGAGTGAACATCCAGCTTCTTAGTTAAAGTTAAATCAGTATGTAGCAGCTAGAACTGATAGACTTCTAACCATTGATATATAATTATTCATTATCTATATGTACACATGCTGTAACTTGTTAAGTTTTAATGCATTGCTGCCATCTAGTGTAAAAGTACGAAACAAAAGGATGCTCTTTTTTTTGCGGATTTAGTGTATTTCACAATATGTTCACACTAGAAAGTCACTTTTAATGAAAAAATGTAGCCAAAATTAATAGTCTCTAGACTACTACACTTTTATTTATTTTTTTACGTATTTAAGTTTACCTTAGTGACCTGCACATATGCACTAGGTTCGAGACTAGCTTTGTTGGCAGGTTAGCAAAGCCAAGTAACCAGCCTAGCTGCATTTCCTATAGCGATCATCCATAACATTGAAAATCACCTAACACCTATCATATAAGGTCTTCTGAAACTTTAATTTATTAATGAGCAAAACCTCTGAATGTGTGTTGTAGTTTCTGGTAGCAGGATGTTAGCAGCAGGTCTTTTAAGTCCTTTAAGTGGCGGACATGTTTTTGCCATGTTTGGAACATTGGAGGTCAAGGCAACATCATGTCTTTAGGAAATATCGTTGACATTAAAGGGTGAACTTGCTCTGCGGCAATGTTTGGGTAGGTGGTATATTTCAAACACCCACATGGATGCCAACGTTTCCCAGCAGAACATTTCCCAGAGCATGACAACATCTCTGCTGGCTTGCCTTCTTCCCATGGTGCATCCTGGTACCATCCAAATGATGTAAAAGATTTACAGTCTTATGCAAAAGTTTGGGCACCCTTGATAGATAACAGATTTTGGTGATTTTTAATTGAAAAGATGTTAACACAGTCTCTCTTGGAAATGAAAAAAAAAAATGCACAATATTTTTAGCAAACTTTGATGCATAGTTACTTCTTATGCCATAAATTGAACAAAAATAACAAATAAAATCATTATTATCGCACTGTGCAAAAGTTTGGGCACCTTTCTTTCTTTGGGCACCGTTCCAGAGTCTCAGATTCTTTTTACAAGGTTTTAGACCTTAATGAGCTTGTTAGATCTGATGCATGGCAACAGCTGTCATTAGTAAATGCAAATTTCAAAGCTTTACAAATACTTTGAATCTTCCGGACACTCAACAACCATGGGTACCTCTAAGCAGCTGTGGAAGATCCTGAAAATGAAAGTTATTGATGTCAACAATGCAGGAGAAGACTACAAGAAGATAGCAAAGCGTTGTCAGCTAGCAGTTTCCACAGTAAGAAATGTAATTAAGAGATGGCAGTTCAGGGGAACCGTGGAGGTCAAGATGAGATCTGAAACACCAAGAAAACTCTCAGAGAGAACTGCTTGTATGCTAGTCAGAAAGACAAATAAAAAACCCCATTTGACTGCAAAAAAACTGTAGGAAGATTTAGCAGACTCAGGAGTGGTGGTGCACCATTCCACAAGACCTTCATGGAAGACTAGAAGAAAACCTCACCTGCGTCCCCATCATAAAATCCAACATCAGAAATATGCAACAGAACATCTACAGAAGCCTGATGCGTTTTGGAAACAAGTGCTGTGGACTGCTGGAGTTAAAATATAATTCTTTGGCCACAATCAGGAAAGGCATGTTTGGAGAAAAAACGAACCAGCATTTCATTAAAAGAACACTTTGCCAACTATTAAGCATGGGGGTGGTGGACCAATCATACTTTGGGGTTGTGTTGCAGCCAGTGGCACAGGAAACATTGCACAGGTGGGGGGAAGAATGGATTTCGCTAAATACCAGCAAATTCTGGAAGCAAACATCACACCATCTGTAAAAAAGCTGAAGATGAAAAAAGAATGGCTTCTACAACAGGACAATGATCCTAAACATACCTTGAAATCCACATGGAACATCTCAAGAGACGCAAGCTGAAGGTTTTGAAATGGCCATCACAGTCCCCTGATTTAAACATAATTAAAACTTTGCAGGTAGACCTTAAAAGAGCTGTGCATGCAATACGACCAAAGAATATTACAGAGCTAGAAGCCTTTTGCAAAGAAGAATGGGAATTCCAAATACAAGATTGAAAGACTTTTAGCTGGCTTTAAAAAGCGTTTGCAAGCTGTGATACTGTACTGTATTTGCCAGAGGAGGTGTTACTAAGTACTGATTATGTAAGGTGCCCAAAGTTTGCCCAGTGCCACAATAATGTTTTTTTTTTTTATCTTTGTTCAATTTATGACAAAACTAAGTAACTATGCATCAATGTTTGCTGAAAATATTGGGCATTTTTTTTCCATTTCCAAGAGAGACTATGTTAACATCTTTTCAATAAAAAAAAAAAATCACCAAAATCTGTTATTTATCAAAGGGTGCCCATACTTTTGCATAAGAATGTATGCAAATGATTCATCAGACCAGGTAACTTTCTTCCATTGTGACCTGGTCCATGTTGGAATCTATTAGCACTGTATTTAGAAGAATCAGGTTAAATCAAGAAGAATTGAGTTTCAAGTTTCAAGGTTAACAAATGCTAACAAATGTTCTTACTTAAGTTTTAATTGTGGAAGATTTTAGTTGAAATGTGTTGAATGAATGATCCACTTTGGTGACCATGAAAAAAGAGTAGCTAAAAGAAGAGAAACAAAATGACTGTCATTACTGACAAACAAATCCAAAACATGACACTCTAATTAAAGATGCAGGACTTTAGGAAGTCCAGACTAACTAGTACTGAGTAATTAATTAATTTGTTGAGTGCCAGACACTGGTGAAGAGTGAGTAGTCAACAAGTGTTTGTGTGCAAGGCAGCCATGCTTGTTTATTGTGGTGTTATGAGAAGTGGAGTTTAGAGCAAGAATGTTGCATCTTGTAACCAATTATTGTTTCTCTGGGACATAGCCATGCCACTTCATCAAAGGTAAAGATTGTAGTTCATTTCAGTAATTCAGTAAAGGATTGTGCTGGTAGTTTTGGTGGCAGTCGGCAGGCTACTTGCTTCAACTATCTGATTGTCCTTTCCCATATACACTCACCTAAAGGATTATTAGGAACACCATACAAATACAGTGTTTGCCCCCCTTTCGCCTTCAGAACTGCCTTAATTCTACGTGGCATTGATTCAACACGGTGCTGAAAGCATTCTTTAGAAATGTTGGCCCATATTGATACTGTAGGATAGCATCTTGCAGTTGATGGAGATTTGTGGGATGCACATCCAGGGCACGAAGCTCCCGTTCTACCACATCCCAAAGATGCTCTATTGGGTTGAGATCTGGTGACTGTGGAGGCCATTTTAGTACAGTGAACTCATTGTCATGTTCAAGGAACCAATTGGAAATGATTCGAGCTTTGTAACATGGTGCATTGTCCTGCTGGAAGTAGCCATCAGAGGATGGGTACATGGTGGTCATGAAGGGATGGACATGGTCAGAAACAATGCTCAGGTAGCCCATGGCATTTAAACGATGCCCAATTGGCACTAAGGGGCTTAAAGTGTGCCAAGAAAACATCCCCACACCAATACACCACCACCACCAGCAGCCTTTTTTTTTTTTCTTTTTTCTATTTGCAGTGGAGATAAGTGGTACCCGGTGGGGTCTTCTGCTGTTGTAGCCCATCCGCCTCAAGGTTGTGCGTGTTGTGGCTTCACAAATGCTTTGCTGCATACCTCTGTTGTAATGAGTGGTTATTTAGGAAGTTCTAGTCATAGGACCGCATACAGCTAGGAGTAAAATTTTAGATTACACCGTAACTTTAGATGGCCTTTCTGTTCCATTAAATGCAACAGTGAAAGACCTTCGTGTGATTATTGATTCCAGCCTTTCATTTGAAGCTCATGTAGATAATATTACCAGGATAGCATTCTTTCACCTCAGAAATATTGCCAGGATAAGAAATTTATTGTCGCTAAACGATGCAGAAAAACTAGTTCATGCTTTTATCACCTCTAGGTTGGACTATTGTAATGCCTTACTGTCTGGTTGTTCAGCTAGATGCATAAATAAGCTTCAGCTAGTCCAGAATGCAGCAGCGAGAGTCCTCACTAGAACCAGAAGATATGAGCACTCCCTGTGAAATTTCGCATTGATTTTGAAATAATACTCTTGACATAAAGCATTAAATGGTCTCGCGCCGCAGTACCTGAGCGAACTGCTAGTGTCTTACGATCCGCCACGCCTACTTCGATCAAAGGATGCAGGCTGCTTGTCAGTACCGCGTATTATGAAAAATACACCTGGGGGCAGAGCTTTTTCTTACAAAGCCCCAAAATTATGGAATAGTCTTCCAAATAGTGTTCGGGACTCAGACACAGTCTCAGTGTTTAAGTCCAGGCTAAAAACCTATTTATTTAGCCAAGCATTTTTATAAATAGATTTGCCATAGGTAAAAGAGCAGATCTGGGGGACTCATGGACGTAGAGTATTATGGTGAACTGGTATGTTTGGATGCTGTCTTCCTCACTCTCATTGATCACTCAGGTTTGCTGACGGTGAGGTGATTGTTTGCTTTACATGTCAGGAAGCCCTCATGTTTGTGTTTCCTTCTGGCTCTCCCTTTTAGTTATGCTGTCATAGTTAGTCCTGCCGGAGTCTCTGCTTGCACTTGCACATATACATTCACATTATACATTGTGTGACTGTGACCATACCTAACTGCCATCTCTCCTCTTCTTCTCTTTCCCCCCCTCTTTCTTTTTCCTCTCTCTTCCTGTCTCCCCCTTTCACTCTTTCTCTCTCTCTCTGTCGAGCTACACATGTCGTTCCTGAGCTGCCAGTGATCCAGACTCCCTCTGCCCTCCGGACCTGTCTGACCCATCCTGGTGCCCCACTCCTGGCTGAAGATCTCGTCACATGGATGCCCCGTGTGTCTCTCTGGGATGCGTCTGGTGTCTGGGAATGATTCTCTCTACCTAGAAAATGGTTCTGGCCTTGACTGGTGTTGGCAACTGTTTCTCTGGAAACTTGACAGTTCGATAGTTCAGGACTTCTTACAAGTCTACCTGGGTCTTCAATAACTACCTAACCTCCATATTAACATCAATTAACATCAGCTATTATAGCTGAACTGCCTCCCACCCTACACACTGTATAAATGCAGATCATTTACTGCTTTCTGTTTCACCCAAATGAGGATGGGTTCCCTGTTGAGTCTGGTTCCTCTCAAGGTTTCTTCCTATTACCATCTCAGGGAGTTTTTCCTTGCCACTGTCGCCCTCGGCTTGCTCACCAGGGACAAACTGACCATCTTGATTCATACAAATTCACATTTCATACAAACTTAAATGATTCTTTTGACTGTGTAAAGCTGCTTTGCGGCAATGAAAATTGCTAAAAGCGCTATACAAATAAAATTGAATTGAATTAAATTGAATTTTAGTCAAAGTTGCTCGTCAATCAGCTTGTATGAGTCGGCCCATTCTCCTCTGACCTCTAGCATCAACAAGGCATTTTTTCGCCCAGACTGCTGCATACTGGATGTTTTTCACACCATTCTTTGTAAACCCTAGAAATGGTTGTGCGTGAAAATCCCAGTAACTCTGCAGATTGTGAAATACTCAGACCAGCCCGTCTGGCACCAACAACCATGCCACGCTAAAAATTGCTTAAATCACCTTTCTTTCCCATTCTGACATTCAGTTTGGAAGACCATACCCCTAAATGCATTAAAGCAACTGCCATATGATTGGTTGATTAGATAATTGCATTGATGAGAAATTGAAAAGGTGTTCCTTATAATCCTTTAGGTGAGTGTATGCTTACTTCACTGGAACAATTCATCCCATCACGCTGTAGGACAAGGGGCCAAAAAGCCAACCACACAGAAGAGCATTAGTTTGGTTGTGAAAAGTTTAAGAGAGTTAGGCATACTTGGTTCATGTAAGAAAATGATCACAAATGCCCTGATTCTCATAGCGGTAGGCCGTCAAGAATCAACCAATCTCCTGATTAGCACAATCTGCTTGGCCATACGATTGGGGTGTTAGGGATTGGGGAAGCTGTTGAGAAGCATATGGGTAAACAAAATTTATGCAGTTTCAGAAGACAAGGGTTGGCTAGGGAGTGGGATAATGCATATCAAACTCAAAATCCTGTAAATTCTTAGCATGATGATGTTATAATATTTGGATTTTATTGGATAATAATGGGAGTTTGTAAGTCCTCTAAGAACCTGGTTGGGTAGTAGAAGGTAAAAGTCACAGCAACATTTAGTACCCCCACCCCCCAACTAGTGGTGCCCTTCCTTGCAGAAGAATGTGGCCAGCTACCCTGATTCCCTAGATTGTAATTTAGCTAGCATAATCTGTTTGCAATATTTTTCATAAAAATAGTAATACAGGATGGCTCTGGGTTATACAGCTGAAACCACTGCAAATGTTTGCAAACCCTAAAAATTTTTGCAACTCCTACACAGTGTTTGGAATGGGACGATTTGTGACAGTGGCCACCTTTTCATAAACTATAGATACCCCATGATTTATCCAAGGAAGAACTTGGTTCTAAAATGGAACTCAAGTTTTGCTAGTTTTAATTGGAGATGGTTTCCACAAGCTTGAATAGACTTGTTTTACATGATTTACAAGCGACTATGGACAGGAAGTGGATTGTTAATAATTGCAATCACAAATCTATTGAGCATTTCCTTGAAGATGATGTTAGTACTGGAACACCACTTGGGGTTAGGTGGGGGGGGGGGGGGGGGGGGGGGGGCATGGGTTTGGTGGTGCTAAAAAGCCCCCATGGCATTACACAGTACTTAAAGTGCACAAAGTTGGTGCTAAACACCGTCTTCCACTCATTGCCCTATCTGAAGCAAGTAAAGTTTTAGGCGTGTAGATCTACTGTGGTGTTCAAGGATGTTTAAGTCCAAATATGACCAAGGGAATAGGATACAGATACACAATCATAATCTGGTCCAGCATTTGATAGTCAGTAAAAGAATGAAGTTCAGACTAGTAGCTTTGGCTTGCTTCCATCTTTCCCGGAAGTGGTAGGCTGAAATAAAATAAGAAACTGACGTAGGAATCCCTTGCAGAGGGTTGTTTTAGGTCGTGACACTAGAGTGTCAACAAGGCTAAAGATTCTTGAAAACATCTGGGCTAATTAGGTCATGTTGGTAAGCACATTCATGTCAATGTTGATCTTGACCAAACTCGGATCGTGATCTCCCACGAGTCCACCATATTGCAGTCTTTTTATATAGTGAGTGTGGGGTAACAGTGAATAGCGATATTTTTTTGAATGTGCTTCATTTAAGTTGAATTGTGCTACAGTAGATATGGCTTTTTTTCTTATTCTATCATCCATCCATTAGGACCCTCTGAGTCTGTAGTCCAACTAAAGACCATAGAGGCCAATGGTGATCATTGTGTTTACTGTATTCCCATTTTTACGACTGTGGTTTGACCTCCGGTCAACATTCATTCACTAGGACCTCCGGGCAACATTCACACACTACGATTTGGGAAGGCCGGTTAGCCTAATTTGCATGTCTCTGACTGTGGGAGGAAACCAGAGTACCCGGAGGAAACCCACCAAGCACTGGGAGAACATGCAAACTCCATGCACGCAGACCTGAGACTGGAATCAAACTCGGGGCGACCGTCCAAACCACTAAGCCACTATGGCACCTTATTCATTATTGTTTGTCTTTATTAGCTTATCAACAAAGTATATGAGACAAAGGCTATTTAAACATAATTTGCATAAAAGCATTTGTGTTAATACACAGGTTGTGCTATGCATGATAGTACACAAAGCTGTTAAAAAATAGTTTACAATTTAAGGACCAAACCGAAGTGATGCAATCACCCAGCAGAGGGCAGCATCACATCACATGCTAGAGAGAGCTGCTGTTTCCTGTGAGATCAACTCCTTACCAATGGAGTCAGTTACTAATGAAGTGCACATGGAAAAGTGTAGTCAACCTAAAAACTGAGACACTCCTGCACTTCCTTCCTGGCTACTTCAAGTAAATCAAACTTCTTCAACCAGTAGTTTTTCAGTGGCTCTTTCTTGAACTTCCATTTGGATTAATACCAGACATCAGGTTAATTCCATACTTTCCTGGCCCGAGTGAAGATAAACACAGTGGTCAGCGACACTATTGCTCTTGAGACATCCTGTTACCCTTGCACAGTCATTAAAAAAAATGAGCAGTATTGAGCTTTTTTGTGATCCATTAACAATTAGCAAGAAAATGGTTGCAAAATTTTCCTATATAGACAAGGGGCCTCTTATTTCGGATTAGAATTTTGGATGAGGAAGACTCTATTGAATTAGTTTGGATAAGTGCAATGCTGACCTAAGCTCTGGCATTAAAATGGAGTCTCTCACACTGAAAGAAAAGGGAGGTTTCTGCGTTCTGGAGATGTTCCACCGGAACCAAAGTGCTCGAGTACAAAATACCCATTCCTTGGTTAGATTTCCAACCATCCATCCTCTGTCTATGCTGCTTATCCTGTGTAGGGTCACGAGAGGCTTGCAGCCTTTCCCAGAAGCTCTGGATGGGGTGCCAACCCATTGCAAAACACAAGTACACACACACTCACACACACACACACACACACACACACACACACACACACACACACACACACACACACACACACACACACACACACACATTTACACACTTAATGGAACAGTATGGGCAATTTGAACATTACAGTCAACGTACAGCACATGTCTTTGGACTGTAGGGGAACCTGGAGTATGCAGAGGATGCAAGAAGATGCCAAACCCCATCCTGGAGCTGCGACAGTTACTGTTCAAATATTTTTGATCTAAGGATCTAATGTTGAGGAGGCACACGTTTTTCTCAGATTTGCCAATAATAGTAATAATAATAATATACTAAGTCAATTCAAGTATACTACAAGTTAAACTATGCAGTCTGAGCAACAAATCACTTCCCATGGTGAATTTTCTGAAAACTTGTACTATTTTTTCTTCTGAAAGCTACTGTACTGGGGTTATCTTATTTTGTATGTTCCCTAAACAATGTAACATTTTTGGGTTTTTCTCTTCCCAAGAAAAGTAAATTAAAAGACTGTAACTCATAGGTGAAATAGTTATAGTTCTAGCTCATAGTTATGGTTTCTTAAGCTTGGGGTGTCAGAAGACATTCGCCAGAATTCAGTACAGTGACGTCCAATATCCAGGTTTTCCAGACCACTACATCTGTTTCACAAAAGGCTATGCTAGTTTAAGTCTAAGTGAAGAATATTATTGTATCGGGTGGTGCTTGCATTTATTTGTCTACCAGGAACCAGAAAAGAAATATTAATAGTACCCTCTGATCTACCTACTAACCTATTAAGTCCATTATGATGTGAGCGAGCTTTAGCCCAGTATGTGAATTTTTCAAAACCTTTTGGTGAATAGATTCCCCAGCAGGAACTCTAACATTGCTGTAACTTTAGTAATATGGTTTTACCAACATTTTAATGGCATACAGTGTATGGACAACCTTGTTTTTAAAGGTTATTGTGACTTTGTGATATTGAGGAAACGTTGAATAAATCACCTAAACACAAAGTTGCAAATACTACAATATTGTAACCATTTGGAGCATTTATGCTAATTATCATGCATTCACACTGTCCAACCACATTCACGGTCCCTTAAGTTTCTAACAGGGTTTAGAATTCCGATTGGAGATTGGGACAGACACACCAGCTTTCTGCACACAGCGCCTGCATCTCTCAATGTTGTAATGTTATCTTTCTGTTTCTTTCAGAAATATTCCTGTAACGTGCATCTTAGTTTCCAAATTCCATCTATCTAGGAACCTCTGTAGTCAAACTAAGGACTGTGCAGGCCAATGGTAACCATTGCATTTATTCTAATAAATACTGTGGCTGGAATCCCAGTAAGCATTCACATTCTACAGGCAATTTGGGAATGCAAGTTAGCTTAATCTGTTAGTCTTTAGATTGTGGGAGGAAACTGGAGAACCTGGAGGAAAACTCACCAAGCACAGGGAGAACATGCAAACTTTATACATACAGACTCAGAGGCGGGAATCAAACCTGGACCTTGGCGGTGCAAGGCGACAGTGCTAACCACTAAGTCACCAGGCCGCTGGTTCCCAAACTACCCCACATTAATATGTTGTTTTCACGGTGTCCAAACTGCATCATGTCCTCTTTCAGAGAACAGGGGTCCGTTCTTCGTACGTCGCTAACTCAGTTAGCTGGATTTGATTGTTGTGGATTTGTCCTGATCTTGGATTGTTTCGTTCTTCGAAGCGCTTCTAGCATTTGTTGTCATAGCAACATATCTGTAAGCTTGAACCTGCTCGGGAGCAGGTTTATTTCATGTAAACAGGATTTAGCCTGCGCTCCTGGCGGGATATGATTGGTTGAAATGGCGAGGTCACATCTGATTGGTTAAAGAGCACGACTGACTCACGTGGAAAAAGAAAAGTATATGCCCCCTGCCATGGACTCCCCCCCACTCACACACACACACACACACACACACACAATCGCTATCAAATATTATATATGAACATAAATTCATAGGTTTAGTATTATCAAATATGATATTACTATTATAATAAACCCTAGGCACGAGACAGCCGTCGAGACCATTAATACAAATTCTTGTATAATGTTTTTTTTGTAACATTTATTTTTCAGGGGTTTGTCATAAAAATATGCTAATAAATATTTATATATGTTAAAAATTAATCTTTTATAATGATGAATTGGACGAAAACTAATTTTATTATAAAATAAACAATATAAAAGTATACATAATATTTTTATTTTTTCATATACGACATATTTATTTTCATATTGCTTATTTTATTTTATTGTCTCATGTAATTTGTAATTTGTAAACCATTAACCTATGAATTTATGTTCTAATATAATATTTGATAGCGATTATGTAGGGGGGGCAATCCATGGCAGAGGGGCATTTCAGCATATAACAGGTGTTACAAAAAAAAGTTGAGCCGCTCTTTTTCCATTTCGTCAACCAATCAAAGGGCTTGTGATCAGTGTTTCTACTGTCGATGCATATCGCCTTTTAAACCAACGCACGAGCGCGCAATAATCCTAGACAACTCAGTCCAGCTACACTAATCATCAACAACAGGTGAGCTCGAAGAACCAACTTAGCCAGATCGTAATTAGCACGATGATCTCATCTTAGATGTGTCCGTTCATCTCGGATGTGTCAAGCGACGTACGAAGAACGGACCCCAGATGTTTTATTATTATTATTATTAGTATTATTATTATTATTATTACCCTTATGTCTTCTGCTTTACAGTTTATGTTCCTGTAAATTGCTGCCGTCCAGTTTTTTTTTTTTTTGCCGCACTTTTGTTATGTTTTGCTGTACTTTTGTTATGTACATGCATTTACAAGGTTCAACAGCATGCTCCCCGCTACTCCAGTGGTAAGTATGCAGTGTTCTTGCCATAGAGACTGTAGCTTGAGTCTCACTCAGGCAGTCTGTTGGGTATTAAAATTGTTTTGAAGTAGTTTTTGCAACATTTTGTTTGGGGCATTGTTCATCCCATCGTCACAGTTGTTCCCATCCCGTTGTCATGGGACTATGTTAACATATCGTCATCGCATCCCATAGTCAGCGTTGTTCTGACGTCTTTTCATGAAAGTAATTCTAATTTGTAAAAACAACTACAGTAAATACATACATTGTCCCCACATTCATAACGTTGCCAAATTTACACCACCACACCCAAGAATTCATGCTGAGTTTAGACTCCTTTAACTCAATTATCATTTTAACTTGAGCTGCTGTGCAGTACATTAGGATGAAAACACTTGAAACATGTTAGAAGGTATAATAGTTACACCCTAGATAGCAAATCGACACTGAGTTATCTTCAGCCATTGTGTCGCTATCATTTTAGTTGCATTACGATTTATTATCCATTATTTATTCAACCATTATATTATATGCTTGATCATGACTCAAGTCTATTTCCCAGGTTTTACCTTACAGTCAGCCCCTAATAATATCACTGAACAAATGTTCTTTTGTCTTTAAATTAGTTTAATTATGCCTGTCCTAACATGCCTTCGCATATTCTTGGTGTGAAGCTGTTTTTAAGTTCGTTTCTTGATGTGGGAGCTTCTGTATGTGGTTTTTACTGTACACCTTAAGCATGTGGGACTAAGTACAGTGGACTTCGGGAAATTGCTTTAGCTGGGAACATTTACAGTCAGTTTCGTAGCTGCTTCATACTACATGCTGACAAAGAGATAATTCTGTTTTCTACAGCTTTAAGTTTAGGGCTAATGTAAAGACATGGCCAATTGAATGAATGCTACAGAAAGGTTGAAATATCATTCATAAAAAAGTGTCACTACATTCTTGTAGCTGAAATAATCCACTTAGTTACATTTTAAATAATCACTTAATTGGGCATTGGTTGCTCAGTGAAAGGTTTGTGGCCTGCCCTGTGAAAGGCCCAGGGTCCCTGCATCCAGCATTAAACCTGTGTCAAAGTTGAGAGCAGATAGGATGGTCCACTGTGGCAAACCCCTCGACAGGAGCAGCCAAAAGACGAACAACAAATGATTACCAAATACATTAAATATTAAATTAAATATAATAAATTAAAACTAATGCATGCAATTAAATAGAAATAGTAGTCCAGTGCCTCAGCAACAAGGCTCTACCTTTTCACCCCCTTATTAAAGCCACTAGTTGCTCACTAGTTTTCTAAACTGCATGAGGGTATGTTGCCATCAACCCAACCTTTATTTTAAACTGGTAATGTTTGCAGTGTGTGAAGATATATAGCAGCTAAAATGCATTAATGTGAAGTACGATGATATTTACACATGGATATCAAAAAAATGCCTCCACTTAAAAAAAAATCTTTGATAATATACAGTTTGCTAATACGTTTTACAGCAAAATGAGATATCTTCTATTGATGTTTTTTTCTTTACATGAAGCAAGTATTACAAACTTAACAAGAATATTTCGTGCATGGCTTCTTTGAGTCACTGGGGTCTTAAAAGCCATAAATGCCAATATATTTTGTCAAAACTGTTTTGTGTTATATAAGTGTGAATTTTGTTTGATTCTGCAAAATGCTATAACTCTACCTCCCACAGTTCCGTCACAATGGGTAAATCAGCCTGCAGTTGTGTTTGTGGTTGTTTAAGTATGCAATTTAGTTTCAATAAAACATATTGCAAACTCCTGCTTTGATTGTGTTTTCTAGTGAGTCACTGGCCGCAATTTAGAACAAGAAAAAAAAGTGTCGAGTTTTGCTGCCCACAATTTTTCGTTAATTACAGAGATTGCCGAAGATCATGAGAAAAACCATAAGCAGCAATACAAAAACATTTACAACATCTTTGGCCTCTTCTTTGATTAGTTTTAATTTCACTTTTAGACTTTTAGGTGTAAGTTTGTTGTTATATTAAAGTTCCAAAATTACAATGGAGAACAGGTTGAAGCAAATGTAACTAGATATCGAAAAAAAACAAATATCTCACCAAACTCATGCATCGTGTGAGTGTTGTGATGTTACACGTACTTCTAAGCTTAATAACACTGTAAGTATATATTGGTCCCTGAATATAAAAATATACAGAAATATTGATTTGTAAATGAAAGGTTGGACTGCAGTATCCGATCTTTGTTAAGTACATAACATTGTGTTTGCACAACATCTAAATTGCATAATATCACAAAAAGTACCATGACGGATAAGTGATGCATCTGTAGTTAATGAATGCTGTGGTAACTGGAATGGCAGTAACAGAGTGTAAACATCCTTGTAATTGGCTTCAGCATTCTCCAAAAATCCATCAAATCCATTTAGTTCACTTACAGCAGCCACTTGCCCAGCTGGTCGTTCTGCTTCACTGATCACATGGCAGAAAGAAGGATATGTTTGGCTTTTTAGGACTTGGCATGTTTTGCTGTGTAACGTGGCCTTTCCGTGACGTGGTTTGGCTAAAAACGTAGAAGCTCAATGCTTTGAAAATAAGATTAGCTCTAGAGGAAAATAATTTGCCAGAATGAGTTATTGTTAGTCTTATGGCTGCTCCTATCAAGAGGTTGCCACAGCAGACAACTTTGGCAAAGGTGTTTTTTTTTAACGCCAGATGCTCTTCCGGTTGTAACCCTTTCATTCTTATCTAGGCTTGGGACCAGCATTACATCCAGCGGCTGGGGTTTTGGGCATTGGGTAGGAATTGAACCCAGGCTCTCCTCATGGCAGGCAAGAAACCTAACGCCTAAGCCACCAACGCACATAAGTTGCCAGAATGAGTAAAGTCTGAAAATGGCATTTATCATATTTTGTGGTAAATAAGATATAAGTAGTGAAGAAGTGAAGTGTACTCAGAAAGTTGTATTAGACAGACTTTCAGCCCTTTTTAAATTCACCCTTCCAGCATTTTCTTAACATCTGCCACTCCCTGGGGCTAATGCTGGTCCAATCAACTTTTAGACACTTTTAAATCCACTTTCCCAACAGTAGGTCAAAATTTAATCAGATGAAAATGTATAATTCCGAGGCTAAGATGCCAGACCTAACTCGTTTCACAGACGGTCACAACATTAAATCTAACTATAATCTTTTAAAATGCATGTTGTGTCATTCCTTAGTAATTGAACATGGCAAAATTGATCATTGGCAGATTTCTGTGGTAAAAACAATACGAAAATACAGTACACCACACTACCCTGATGGGGATTATTTTCTATAACAGCATGGTCTGTCTTATGTTACTTCTTACTGAAAAAGAAACATAATCAGTTTCAAAATCATGGATTAAGCTTTTTCCCTGTGGCTCTTGTTTTTCTTGCCCCATTTCTATCGCCGCTGTTTTTTCAGCCAAGCCTTTTATTACGTTCTCCGCATGATTAGTGGCGACACGCTGCTTTCCAGCCGAATTACATGATTACAATTTATCTTTTACCTTTACACAAGTAACGCTTAAAAAGCATGGGAGAATTGGTTGGTGAATATGCGACATTGATTGCTTGACGTGGGATAATTTTGGATGAACTTGAATTATGCTTTGAACAATGGCCTAAAAGGTATCCACATTATGATCTCATAATGATTTTTGTGAGATTAAAGTGCCATTATTTCCTTCATGATTCCGTGTACAATGTATCAGGGTGACATGCCTCCCAGACCCGCAAGACACCTTACCTTTAAAGAAACATGGGTTAAAGCAAATAGAGCAATGTCTCACATTCATTTATTCTATTTATGTAACAGTGTTTCGCAAGAAAATATATACACTTACAGAACTATGTAAAAGTTGGTGTCTCCTCTTTTAATTCTGTTAAATTTCTTTTGGAAAAAATGTCAAAAAAACAACAACATCTGATCCTAGTGGGTCTTAATATTAGGCAAACACAACCTCAGACGAACAACTACATTTAACTTCTTTTTCACCATGCCATTATTTATTTAACAAAAATAAAGCCAAAAAAAAAAAAAAAACGCGGGCAATATTAAGTTCCCCTGTACTGCTTCCATAGGATTAAAGAAGATAAGTTACAGACTGGGTGCTACAAATCATCACCTGTTGATTAATTGATCATCAGCAGGTGTGCAGTCCTCTATAAAAGCAGACATTTCGTCAGTTTGCTGGTCTGGAGCATTCAGGTGTGTGTTAACGCAATGCCAAGAGGGAAAGACGTAAACAATAGTCAGAGAAGCAATTGTTGCTGCACATCAATCTGGAAGAGGTTACAAAACCATTTTCAAACAATTTGGAGTTAAATGTTTTAAAGTGAGAAAGATTATTTCCCAAGAGTGGACGTCCGAGTACATTCACCTCAGGATCAGACCCGGCAATGCTCAGAAGAACTACACCTTAGACCCTACAGGCCGTGCTGAATTTATGTTAAATGTTAAAGTCTAAAATTAGAAGAAGTGTGGTTTGTTTGGAAGGGTTGCCAGGTGAAAACCTCTTCTGTCTAAAAAGAACATGAAAGGACAACTGAGGCTCACAAAGCAATTAAAATGCTGTTGTGGGACCTTCACAGGGCTATACATAAGCGCATGCCCAAAATCTGCAATGAACTGAGATACTGCCGGTCCCAGAGACTGATAGGTCGTACATGAAAGAAATACTCCAAGTGTTTTTGTTAAATGATTAATGGCATGGTGTAAAAAATTCCATGTACATCTGATATACAGGGGTTGAACAATGAAACTGAAACTCCTGGTTTAAGACCACAATAATTAATTAGTATGGTGTAGGGCCTCCTTTCGCGACCAATTTAATATCAATTCGTCTTGGGAATGACAGATACAAGTCCAGTGACCAGAGGGATTTTGAGCCATTCTTCTTGCAGAATAGTGTCCAGGTCACTATGTGATGCTGGTGGAGAAAACGTTTCCTGACTCACTGCTCTAAAACCCCCCAAAGTGGCTCAATAATATTTAGATCTGGTGACTGTGCAGGCCATGGGAGATGTTCAACTTCACTTTCATGTTCATCAAACCTACTCTGTCACCAGTCTTGCTGTGTGTATTGGTGCATTATCATCCTAATAGACGGCACCACCTTCTGGATACAATGTTTGAACCATTGGGTGCACATGGTTCTCCAGAATGGTTCGGTAGTCCTTGGCAGTGAAGCACCCATCTAGCACAAGTATTGGGCCAAGGGAGTGCCATGATATTGCAGCCCAAACCATCACTGATCCACCCAGATGCTTTACTCTAGGCTTGCAACAGTCTGGGTGGTACACTTCCTTGGGGTTTCTTCACACTGTAACTCTACCGGATGTGGGAAAGACAGTGAAGGTGGACTCATCAGAGAACAATACATGTTTCAAATTGTCTACAACCCAAGATTTTTGCTGCTGGCACCATTGAAACCAACGTTTAGTATTGGCACAAGTGACCAAACGTTTGGCTATAGCAGCCCGGCCAAGTACATTGACCCTGGACAAAGAGTTTTGGTGGAAACAGGAGAGTTGAGGTGCACATTTAATTCTGCAGAGAGTTAGGCAGCTGTGGTTTTATGTTTTTTTTTTTTGGATACAATCTGGGTTAGCATCCGGACAAGTCTTTCAGACAGCTTCCTCTTGCATCCACAGTTACTCCTGTTGGATGTGGTTCGTCCTTCTTGGTGGTATGCTGACATTACCCCTGCTGTCTTGGTCACAGATGCAGCAATGAGACATGCACCAACAATATATTCTGCTTGCATACTGTATACTCTTGTTAAATAAATCATCCATTTGTTTAAGCACAGAATGTCAGTTATTGAGATTTTCCCATAGGTTATTCCAGTAATTCTGGAGCGTTCTGTAAGCAATTTGTCAATTAAATACATATTTACCAGAGCAGGTCGAATCTCTGTGCTGTGCAGTTTCTCCTCCAATGCCTTTGTGTCATCTATGGTCTGCAGAGGAAATTAAAAACCTTCTCTATTCATATCTTCTGGCACAGACTCCTGTTTTAGTATGGCTTAAAGAAGAAGGATAATTTGTTACAGATTTGTAAAAAGCACATTTATAACTTGTCAGCCTAAATACAAACTACAAAACCATTCAGGTCAAACTGGGACTTTTGATTTTGGAGAATCTAAGGCTACACTAATGCACTTATTCCAAAAGTTTACTAGTGCTTGGACACCATCAAGGTAGAACATTTTCTTAGTATGCCGAAGCCATGATCAGACTGCCTGCATTACATCCGCAACGCTGGTAATGGCCCACGTGGAAATGACTTGGAGCGAGGTCAGGATTTCCTGTAATGTGAATGTGATGTTTTTGTTTACAGTTCCCACATAAATCTTTGTCTCTTTCATAAGACTGCCGTGGGCTCCAAGCTTCCTCGGTCAGGATCGTCATTCACGGACGTACAGCATTGTTTAAAATGTGAATGCCCCTCATAATTATTTTCTATGGCTTCTGTAGCTAATAATACAGGATTATTTCCCCATAACTGCCAAATAGAAGCTTTTATTCTGTGGTCAAAAAGAACAGCACTAATAGATCACTACTCTGAGACAACCCTTTGTGGGCTTAAAGGAGCATTCTTTTTTTTCGTTTGATTTCTGGAAGGCAGCTTTTTTTTTAGCTTCTTAGTAGAAAAATCTAAATTGAGAAAGCATTGAGCATCAAGTTGAGAAAGCAAAGGGCATAAAAAAACTTCATCTGGGAACAAAATCAAATAATATTAATGCGCTATAGAATTTCATAAGGTGACACTTTAAAGTGAAATGAGAGGATTACAAAATGAAATGAAGTTGATGGAAAAGACAATGGAAGCACCAAGCACAAGTCAAGCTTCAGGATGAGTCAGACAAATCCAGTGGGTGAGAGAAGACACTCTAGTAGTCAGGACTAGGCACCAGGCACTCACTCACTCACTCACTCACTCACTCACTCACTCACTCATCGCCTATACTGCTCAATCCTGTGTACAGGGTCGCAGGGGACCTGAGGAGTCTATCCCAGGAGACTTGAGGCACAAGGCAGGGCACACCCTGGATGCGGTGACAATCAATCACAGGGCACACACACTCATTGACACATTACTGGTAATTTATGTGTTGAAGGAAACTGGAGTACCCGGAGGAAACACCCCAAGCAGACCATGGGGAGACCATGCAAACTCCATTCACATGTAACCAGGACCCTCAAGGGCCAAACGGCAGTGCTAAGCACTATCCCACCATGCTGCCCAGGCTGTATAATTATTCAATTATTATGTGTCATTAAGCAAACCACAATTTGTGCAGGAAAATTTTTTTATTGTCTCTTTTTTTGATGATAAAGACATCTTCCAAAGCACGAAAGCAGTGCTTTGCTGTTTTGAGCAATTTAGTGACTCAGTTTAGTGCAGGGGGCCGAGTTGTTTCTCCGGCCATGTCTCATTACTCTAATGCGCCGTTCTTCCTCGACTCAGCAGCATCTCTCTTTTCGTATCCCTTATTCTGTTGATCAGATGTAAACCAAAGTGTTTGTTGATGTAGCAGCATGATTCATCAGATTGCATAGAGGAAGATGTACTGTAATTGAAAAATAGCTACGTGCAGACTAGACTATTATGCAAATTATGTTTTCAGATGAAGCTGCTGTAAAAGCATGATGTGTCCATACGGGTGATTTATTTATTATGAATTGCAAATGTTTTCTTGTTTTTTTGATAAAAGTGTAATAGATGTTAAGGGTCTAACGTAACTGGAGCGAATAAAGTTGCTAAGCAATATTTATGCTTTAGTACTTGAAATCTAGAGGTGTCAGTTAATCCAGATATGGAAATGAGGACCTGTCTAGTGTTGTAGTTAGAAATTTGTCCATCGTTAAAAAATCATATATCAAACTATTTGAGTCATCGACTTTCGACGGGGATATTTAAGGACATGTTATGGTTTTGAATTCAATCACAAGGGTAATCTCATTTTGGTGATCTCCATAGAAACAGTTAGAGAGCATGATTTTGTTGTTGTTGTTGTGATAAGTGAATATTTTTAATAGGATACATGAATGATGATAACTTTCTCCCATCGAGGAGATTCGCCGGATTCCCATGCTGACACAACCCTCCCATTTTTGTTACCCGGGCTGGGTAGGATGGGGTGCTGCAACCCACCGATAGCAGGACTTAGACATGGGTCCTTAAATCCAAAAATCAACAACTTATAGCCCTAGCTACTAAATGTAATAACATGCAACTGTCCTTACTACCTTTATTACTACTAAATAATGGTCCTATATTCGGAGGTGGAAGGTACCAGTAAAGGTAAGTAAATTCACTTCATTACTGTACTTGAGTACGGTTTTCCCGCAATAATCAGAGCGGCGTGCAATATTTAAAGCCGTGATATCACCACCTGCTGACTATTATACGTAATTGCGTGATTTGCCTTCCGCAGGAAGCAGGTGTTCGAAATTAGAAGCAGCAAAAGTAGCATTTTCACAGTGGATACAGATAGAGAGAGAGAGAGAGAGAGAGAAACTTAAGGTAACAGTGAGCCCTGGTAAGTAGTTTTGCTCAAGTAGAAATGTAAATGAAGGACTTTTATTTATAATTGAGTGATAAATTTACCTGCGGTATCATTACTATGTCTTAAGGACAGAATTTGTGTACTTTTATTTAATTATCACTTTTAATAATTTTATTTTACATGTGACACTCAAAAGTGTGTGTTTGTTAACGCTCCAGCTGAAATTCATCGCACATTCTATATTTTTCATATCTTACACTCCTTCTGTCACTCCTCTTCCAAACAGGCTGTTTCAGTCTCTATGTAAATGAACAATAAGCCGGGGGAGGGGATCTTCTTATATGATGTCACATTGGGGAAAAAGTTTTATCATCTAATTTTTTTCTATGCAAAAGTTCCAAAAGCAAGTTATTGGTATTACATGCACACTGGAGATCTCTTAAAAACATGGGAGGCCACATCGTCTTCCTTGGATTGACAGGAACAGAGGCCACTACACCCTCTGTGTGTGTGCGTGTGTGTTTGTGTGTGTGCGCGCAGAGATGGTGGGGTTTGTTGGGGATGAGCTTAGAAACAAGACACTGCTCCTCCACTAGTGACTAACCTGCAGCTAGTGTGTGTGTGTGTGTGTGTGTGTGTGTGTGTGTGTGCAAGCTGAAGAACAAAGACACGGTACTCCACCCGTGTCTGACCTGCAGCTATTGTGGCATGTGTGTGTGTGTGTGTGTGTGTGTGTGTGTGTGTGTGTGTGTGTGTGTGTGTGTGTGTGTGTGTGTGAAGAGAGGTCATGAAAGGTCTGAATAAGAAGTGACGGGTACACTGCTTGACAGCGGGGGATGTGCAGAAATCAATTCCAACCTGACAGACAGGGCAACAGCCAACCTGCACCATCATTAAGCCTTATTTTAGTACTCCAGTGTGTGTGTGTGTGTGTGTGTGTGTGTGTGTGTGTGTGTGTGTGTGTGTGTGTGTGTGCGCGCGCCGGCAAAATTATTCTGTCTTTACCCTTTATCTCCCACTGAATATTTATATACATTATACCTACCTGCACATTATAACAAACACACACACACACACACACACACACACACACACACACACACACACACATAAAGCTTTTAGATCTCTGGCCTTTAACAAACAATACTGATAATCTAATGTCTGACTTAAGAGTGCTTCGTGAAAATCAGCTTCTAAAGGTGTGCGCACACACACACACACACACACACACACACACACACACACACACACACACACACACACACACACACACACACTATTGTTCCTGCCTTTGAAACCTGTGTGCGTGTGTATGTGTGCACTTAAAAGAAAGAGTGGGGTTCCTGTTGTCCCCTATATGTATGCGCATATATGAGTGTGTGTGTGTGTGTGTGTGTGTGTGTGTGTGTGTGTGTGTGTGTGTGTGTGTGTGTTTGTGCGTGGGTGTAAACTGGATAATTACGTCAGCAGGTCATAAATAACTGATGCTTTTCAGTTAGAAGCCAGTGTGGGGGAGGTTCAATAGAGACACGCCCTCTCAAATAAAGGTGTGTGGATGTCTGATGAGTTATAAAGGGGAGATTATAAAGTAGGAATGCTTTCTGTCTTTCCCTTCTGCGTGAATGCAAGTATAATAACACACTCCTGTAAACAGCATATCGGTTTATGGATTCAAAGTGCAACATCAATGTAGTTTATAGTGTACGAGCGGGACAGAACATATTTGAGTCTTACACACGCACACACACACACCCCACACTGACTGCTACTCGGCTGGAAGCGGGTTGTTAAGCACTTAATATATACCAATGTACTTACGGTGGTAATTGTGTAGTTTTTAAATAAGCACTTCAGCATCTGTTTGCCTCAGAGCGCAGTCTGGGTGCGTGGTGTTGTACTGAGGAAATCATTTATTGAATAATTCCATTTCCCTTCCCACTTCCATCTTACACACACACACCCACACGCTCACACACACAAATACACATGCACACACACGCCACAACATGACATGCATTCTTTTCTGTACTGTGTGCTTTATGTGTTGGCCTGCGCTGAACTACAGGATCACTGGGGCTCCAAGATTGAGACACAGGCCAGACTGGTTCAGTCCAGTAAGCAGATTGCATCGACTGACCCACATTTCTGAGTGTGTTGCATGTTTGTGTGTGTATGTGTGTGTGTAAGAGAGAGAGAGTATGTGTGTATTCTCAGCACAGCAAGAGAGAGATCTTTTAACAGGCGCATGTGGCTTTAATTAGTATTCTGGAAAGACAGCACAAGCAAAGGAATGAGTGAAAGACAGAGAGACAGAGAGAGAGAGAGAGAGAGAGAGAGAGATTATACATGGGCATTTTAAAAGCGTCAATATTCTGAAACGAGATAATGATGACATGATAATGTGGAAAGAGCAACAGGCAATCCCACACCAGATTCCAGAGACTATTGCGCACCCTTGCTGCATCATCATTTCTTCTGCATTTACTTGGCTTTTTATTTACATCACTTATTCTAGTTTACCGCTCACGCTAGTTGTCCCCCATAGATTCGTGCTATTGTAGGTGTGCTATTCAAGCCTGGGATTGAGCTGACCTACATGTGTGTCACCGAGTTCATTCCTGGAGAAAGAATGTGCTATGAAAGCAGATTCGATCCAGAGGAGTGACCCTTCACCTCAGAAGACGCAGTCAGTCTTTTCCTGGACCCATGCCTCGCTGTGGGTGTGAGTCTACAACGTTTAGTGGGGGTCAGTGATCTCTTGTTTCCTCTTGTAGAAAATCCCTACTTTCAGCTTGATGGGCTGAGCAAGGGAAACATCTGGAATTTACATCCTACAGTGTCTACAACAACTGTGCTCTGGTGGTGGTGGTAGTGATGGGGGGGTGGGGGTCAGAGAAGGGCTTATCAGGATGGATGGAAGCATATAGGGACATACTGGGTAGATGCATTGATAGATGGGAAGGATAGGATGGATGAGGGAGATAAGGGGTGAACAATAGTGATGGACCCCGCGGGTAGCCCGCAGGTCGGGTTGGGGCGGGTAAAGAAATTGTCACTTTATTTGCGGGGCGGGTTGAGGCGGGTCATTATAAACAAAATTGAAATAAAAAATCAAACATGTATGTTGCGTACAATTCCCTATAGCCATTTGGGAATATCTATATACATATTTTATTAAGTTCTTTGATAAGGTTATGTCACGTTTCGTGACAAGTCACGAAAGCGCTAAGCAGCCACCGCTGCCAGTCACAACAAAAACAAAGAAATAAAAGTGAAGACGGAAGACGAGGTGCGGGAGAAATTAAGGTCGGGAATTTACATTATTAAAAGAAAAAAAGGTCAGGCTGCTAAATCTTATGTTTTAGCATTCTTTTTTTGCACAGCGAACGTAAAAACGTTAAATGAACATTTCTGTGTGATAAATGAAAAAAAATCTCAGTGGTTATTTAGCGTAGGCTGTAAACTGTAGGCCTGCCCTATAAAAATCTAAAATAAAAGATTGTTTAGCCTAGATTGCTTTGTAAATGTTTAAAATGTGAATCATTATCTTGTTATTAATATGACCTGATTTATCATTCATATTCATAATCATATGTTGTTGCCAGTTTACAGGACGATGTTTCCAAGCACTTTCGGGCTGAAATAAAGGCTGTTTTCATTTGAATTACGATGCCTAGTATGTCTATTTAATAATCGCGGGTGCGGGGCGGGGCGGGTTGTAAAAATAGATACAGTGGTGCGGGGCGGGCTGGGGCGGGCCAAATAATTTCATAAAAGCCGCGGTTTGGAAAAATACCCGACCCGCGCATCACTAGTGAACAAGGTAGATCACATGGGATTACATCTGGGTAGACTGATTTGATTAGGGAATAAATGGGTGGGGTGGATGTCGGGAGTCCTCATTTTGGATAGGGGTTTATTAGGATATATTGGGATAAATATAATTAATAGGTATATTAGTACAGGAGCTAAAACCCCAGCCACTGGATCCAGTGCCAGTCCCAAGCACAGATAAAAAATAAGAGGGTTGCATAAGGAAGGGCATCCGGTGTAAAACCTCTACCAAGCTCGTATGTGCGAACCGGATGGTCTGCTGTGGCAACTTCTTGCTGGGAGCAGCCGAAAGACCACCAACAACAAAAAGAGTACAGATGTTAAAAGTGGTTGGTCATCATAGGTGGCTGTTGTTGTTTAGTGTGGGAGTAGATCTGAATTCAGTATATATTTTGGGTGCAGAGAAAGAGAGATTAAGATTCATAAGATTTGTGATGTACTGTACCTTACAGTGTAAATTTTTTTCCAGTTAGGAAGCTATTGTTAAGGCTAAGCAGAGTTGGCCTGCACCCCCTGGAGCAGATGGGATTAAGGTCCTTGATCAAGAGCTCAATAGTGGCAACTTGGTGGGGCTGGGGTTTAAGCCCTCAACCTTCCGATCAGTAACCCAGATCCACCACTGCCCTTAGGTGAGTGATAGATAAGTTCTTGATCACGGTAGCTGAGATGGAGGAGATCAATGGTAGAGTAAATGGGAGGAATGCGCTTGGATCATGTTGGAGTATATGGGATGGAATTAAGTACCAACAAATATGCAATAGAGCATGTACAGTAACTAAAGTGTCACTTATGCAGAAACTGTAACCAAATCACTACATTACTACATCCCATATTTACAGAGCCTGCTGATTATATAACTTATTTTGATTATACTGGGCCTCCTCATGCAGCTTCATCTGAGGCTCATGAATGTTTTGCTGTTTTGTGATACTAACTCCTAAGGTTAACTTCCTAATGTTAATTCAGTTCGTAAAACCAGCAACATCTCAAGTAGGTGGGGGGGTTGTTGGGGCTGGGGAGGCTGGGGGGGATGATGGTGTGGGTCTCCTTGGAGAGCTTCATCACAAAGCTCAAGTGAGCATGGAAAAAATGCATATAGGAAGTCTCACAGGAAAGTGCACAAAGGGCATAGGGCAACCTTAAGCAGATTGATCCAAGGGCTCATAATTATTCCCTATTTCCATCCACGGAAAGCAGCTCCATCCTGTGTCTCAGACCCTTATCCCAGGGCTAAGGTGTGCACATATAGTACCAAACAAATGTTTGAGCACTTTTTTTTATTCTACAAAAATACTAGAGATTTCGAAACTATGAAACAACAGTTCTTGCGGAAAAGTATTGTCAAGTGCATTTGCAAAACCTATCAAGTACTGTACCATGATGAAACTGACTCTCATCCCAAAAAAGCATGCATCAAAACTTACCTCTGCTGCAGAGAAGTTCATTTAGAGCTACCAGCCTCCGGAATCACCCATTAACAGCACCTCAGATCAGAATAAGTAGCAGACACATCTCAATATCAAATGTTTAAAGAGATACTTGGAAAGCCTTCAGCATTGTTTTACAACATAGGAAGACACACAAATCAGGAAAGACCATGAAATTAGAAGATGTGGTAAAACTTTTGGCTGCTTAAGCAGATTGATCTTACGCACCACTGGAGAGCATGTGCTGGGTGTCCTCAAGCAGCTTAAATCCAGGATGTAAAGGTCACCATACACAGGGTGTGCTTGACCACATCTATCATCTGCTCTGACCATAGGGGTATAATTAAACATAATCATTTAAATATCTTCGTCACAGACCCAGGGGATTTGAGCTCCATCCTGGACTCAAAGGCTTTAAGCTCTGGGCTGGAGATGCTTAAGCATATACAGGGGCTTCTTCTACAGACCCGTTTTATCCCTAGGACTGACCATATGTGACCATAATTATAAAGGCCTCCATACTAGTGCTTATAGGTGAACATATACAGGTCCTCTTTATGCAGCTCTATCCCAGAGCTTATAGAGGAGGCATGGAAATCAAGCCCTTACTGAGCACATTGATCCAGAGGGCATCAAAGAACAGTGTATACCAGGGGAGTTACAGTATTATAAAGGCGCCTGGTCAAGCAGCTCAACTGGAGCCTCATGGTAGAATAGCATATATAGGGCCTCTTCATGCAGCTCCATCTTAGGGATCACAAAACAGGTCTTATCATGTATCTCTTCCTAAGGGTTAATAAGAGCGTCTATACTGTACAGTCTTAAAGAATTCATTCTCAGGGAGCAAAGGTGAGCCTCTATACAGGGCCCCTTAAGTGGCTAAGTTCTTAAGGGCTTACCTTAAGTATCTTGGATTAATATGATAGCTCTTGCAAAAATCCCTGAACTGCCTCACAGAGGATTGACCTTTACAAAGTAGAAAAATGCTGAATTCTGCAATTACAAGATTGTTTTATCCAACATATTGTAAATGTATTTTGATCTTGTTGACTTGGGATAAACCTATTGTGTATCTTATATTCCTTTAGAACTTCACATGGCTTAAGAGCTTGTGTGTGTGCGTGTGTGTGTGTGCGTGTGTGTGTGTATCATGAACACAAATGAGGCATTATTCTGGAATCTTAAACGTTTTCACTTCCTACATCAAGTTAGCAAGATTTAATTTGATTTCATCCACAAGAACGGTGTACACACACACACACACACACACACACAATCTGTGCATAGGGCTGTGTATTTCCTGGACTCCTGTGGTGAGTGCATGTGTGTTTGTTTGTTTGTGAGTTTGAAGGTCAGGATGTCCATTAGCAGTTTAATGATCTCAGAAGCCTTTATAGGCACTTTAACTCACTCTGCCCGCAAGGCTTTCACATCATATTGACAGAGAAAGAAAGACAAGAATGCATGTGTAAGAGAAAGAGTGAGTTTTAGAATGTAAGAAAAACAGGGGAAGCTTGCAGTTTTGCGAAAATAGAGTTTATATCTGGTTAATGTCCTGATTATGAAGAGAGTCGTTTTTAAGAACAAGATGTTAACCTTAACCTAGATTCGATTTCACTTCAAACCCTATTGGACTGTTGAATTCTTGATCCTGATTGGTGTTTATTGATTATGTATAACCTAATCTATGAACTAATTTATAACTATAACCTATAAACATTGATGTCAGTAAATGAAGTAAATAATGAAGTTTAAATGGGACCTATTATGCAAAAATTCCCTTTTTAGATATTTACAGACATTCAGATTTGTTCCCAGTTCGGCTCTACTTAGCTCTCCTGTTTTCTGGTGGGGTTGTGCCTCAGCAGTACCTCATTTAGATAAACACAGTAACAGCACATTTGGAAGAAGAGAGAAACAAAGGGAGTTTGAGGTTAAAAAAAAAAACCTTATGTGATGGTATTTCAGTTGGAGGTTTAACAGACCTTTAAATGAACATGCAAAAAACTGGATTTTGGACTGTTTTGCTAATTTCGGAAAAACTAAAGACCAAAATATCCACCATGCATAAATATTTAAACCCGTCACTGAGTACTTGGTTAAGGCACCTTTGGAGCAAACCATAGCCTCAAGTCTGCTTGCAAATGATGCTTCAAGTTTGGCACACTTTTTTTTTTTAAGATTCTTTCAATCTTCTTTATTCTTCTAGACCATTTTCTGGTCTCTCCAGAGATGCTCTGTTGTGTTCACGTTCTGTCTCTCCTCAACGCTTAGAGTTGTTTTGAAGCCACTTCTGTGTTTTCTTGGCGTTATGCTTCAGGTCATTGTCTTGTTAAAATGTAAATTGTTGCACAGCCTAACTGTGGGAAGGTTAGCCTTTTATATGCATGCACCCCTTTCCCCCTACTAACTAGCCTCCCAAGCCACAGGAAAACATCACCACATCATGATGCTGCCACTACTCTGTCTGAATTTCGGCATGGTTTTTATGAGATGATGTGCAGCGCCTGATTTCCTGATTCCTTTTCCAGAAAGTAAACCAGATCCTAGTTCATGTCCAGTGCTCGTGCCAGTTCAGATAGCGATAATACTATTTGAATAGCGAACCTCCTAAGAACTGGCTTTGTTTTTCCACAAGCTAGAGAGTCACGTCATTACGTCAACATTAGCGGCAGGCACAACAACTACAACAGCGAACATGTCTAGGCGAATCTACTTTGGGATCAAACCGTCATTGTCCATTTTTTGAAGATGGCAGCCACAAATTTTTAGTTGCTCGTGATAATCCCACCCCCAGTCCCTGACATAAGCTTTTCTTTGTTCTAGCCCAGCCAAGTGTTGGTGCTGCCATGGAAGAGGTTTTTCTGTCTGTGGGCTGGTGCTTTGACTGTTTGACAACAAAGAACTGGTTTGAAATTGGGCATCTCCACTAAGGAACTTAAGATCTCATTTATCCTATAGGACCAAGGCTTTCCATCTTGGTTACTCAGTTTGGTCTTTGTGTCTGTTTGGTGTTTGTGTTTGAGTCAGTTCTGTCTCATGGGTCTAGAGATAATTCTCCCGACCTCATGGCTATGTTTTCACTCTGACATATATCATTTAATGGTGACACCCTATACAGACAGATGGGTGCTTTTCCTAATTAAGCCAAATGAATTCCATGTGGCACAGATGGACTTCAATCAAGTTGTAGAAGCATCAAGGACCACTGATAGGAGAAGGCTGCACCAGAGCTCAATTTCAAGTGTCATAATAAAGGGATATTTTAGCTTTTATCTTGAATACATTAATAAAAACACTCTAAACTCTTTTAAACTCTTTTAAACTCTTTTTTTTTTTTACTTTTGTATTGTGGATTTTTTTTTTTAGAATAATGAGAAGAAAAACAAGGATTTGAATCCATTTTAAGATGAGTGTGAAAACTAAGAAAATGTGGAAAAAGGAGTCTCTTGTGTCAGTGCCTTGTAACAGTCGGTGTGCTTTGCAACAGAGTAACAAGCTACAGTCCTTGTCTTTTGTCTTATTAACCTTAAGAGAAAGTGAGGGTCCAACTACTATAATAGCTGCTATAACAAAAGCGTTATTTAGGAATCTTGTGTTCACTTTATGGTGAGAAGTTACAGTACATACTGTAATTTGAGATACATGCTACAATGTTAGTGTATTTTGAGTTCAAAACCATGTAGCTCTTGGAAGCCATGAGTTTAGGTGAAAATAAAAATCAAGAAAGTGAAAAATGAAAGAAAAAAAAAATGGTCCCCACAAAACGCAGTTCATGTTTCAGGCTGCAAAGTGCAACTTACAAGAACAAACTGGTTCCTTAGTAACTCTGCACACATCTGACAAAGATGTGGTGATTTCTCATCAATTTTGGATCATTTTCGAAGTTGCAGTTGCTTTGTTCTAGCTTGCCATTGGAAAAGTCTGACAATCTAATCATTTAAAGCGTTTAAGGGTCACGCATGATCTCCAAAATGGAGTTTTAATGGAATTTCTACACAATGTCCTTTAAGCTGAGGTAATGACAGATAGAAATTGTAATACTTAATGCCCTCTGCATGTGGACACACACTCTCACACACACACACACACACACACACACACACACACACACACACACACACACACACACACACACACACACACACACACACACACACACACAAATCAAATGAATTTACAACAACGATCACTGGAATAACTGAGCTGCTGCTCACTGGGGTATTATTGGGCAGATCAGGTTTTTGGAGGATTGCCATGAAGCACATTAGCCAGCATTTACATTAGATATTAGTCATAGAGACATACAAGCTATAAAAGCCAACAGCTGAACATGATAACTCGATTCATCATTCATAAAAGTAAAAAAAAAAAAAAACAGTCCTATATTTCTAAAAAGAACTGTAATTATAGAATGCCATGTTATCCAGAGGGCACTGAAAAAAAAAATCCTAAATAGTCAGAACTATTTGTCAGAACAGCAGCCTGGTATGACCTGAACACATTAAAGCGATGTATAATAGTTGTAAAAACCATCATCGGGGGTGGTGTGTACTGGAACATGACCTGTTAATTATAATGACAACCAACTGAGTGCAGTAAAACCATTCAGTCAGGGATAAAACACTTGGAGGTGTGATGATAAAGGAAAATAATCAATGGACGGGTGGTAGAGCAGAGCTTTTTTTAATTCATTTTCCAATAATTATTTTCCAATAATATAATGACCAAGAATGGTGTTTAATCTTTTTTATACAATAACAACCATATACTTTACACTTTAAAGTGAAACAGTGGATCAGCAGTTATAAGTGTTGCCTCACAGCTTCAGGGTTGGGAGTTCAAATCTCTCCTTTGTGTGCATGGAGGTTACATGTTCTCCCAGTTCTTGGTGGGTTCTCTCAGGGTAATCCATAGGATATCTCATTTATCCTAGGACCAAGGCTTTTCATCTTGATTACTCAGTTTGGTCTCTTTGTGTGTTTGGTGTTTGTGTCCTGAGTCAGTTCTGTCTCATGGGTCTAGAGATAATTCTCTCGACCTCAATGCTATGTTTTACTTTTACATACACCATTTATGATGACACCCCATACAGACAGATGTGTGCCTTTCCTCCAATGAATTCAAATTGGCACAGGTGGACTTCAATCAAGTTGTAGAAGGATCAAGAACCACTGAGAAGATATGTTGTTGGTAGGTTTCCTCAGGGTACAGTACTCTGTGCTCTTGCATGTATCATGCCTTGGGCTGTGATGACAGATGAATTGTTCTATTCATAGTTACATTTATGGTGAGGGACATCCTGTCATTCCTTTTACTGTATTATAGCAGCTATAAACAGTCTTTTGTTCACCAGCTTTCCCTTATTTACTCCAAAAGCAGAAGCAATGCATTTTGGCCATCGAGGTGATCGCTCCCATTCTAGTTAGTTGCTGTCAACCCACCAAGTGTGCTGTGGTGAGCTTCATAAGTGTCCTAGAGGTGGCTCTCCGTGCTGCTTCACTAAATTTATGCGAATAGTTTATTTTTGAAAGAAGCCACTTCTGAGAACAACTTCTTAAAACGACAACCCACCAATCAGGTAAAGTTCACTATAGATCAAAAAAGTAATTAAATAAAATAAACAAATAAATATCTGGACATATTTATATGCAATATGATACTTATTTAAGGCGCTCCCTAATTAGGGCTCCAAGATCATTTTTAAGAACACTTGACACCAAAGACTGGTTTATTTTAATCAGTGAGAAAACAATTGTTCAGAGTCGGGAACTGTGTCCGAGTGCACTGAAAAAGGACTCGAACATGGTATGACGTACTCGGGCATGGATTAAATCAGATATGGAAGCCAATCGTACATGAATATGGAAGTGGACATGATGTCATCAATGCCATCCTCATCCAGTCTCATTCTCTGACCTACTATACACAGCATAGCTAAAGTAGAAAGGCACACTTAACAACAACACTGCTTCTTGAACACCGTTTGGTGTACCTTATAGACTTTTGGCTGCTGATCTTGAAAATCACCGCGAAATTTGCCTATCATGTACTGTTTTTTTCCGATTTTGTCATGTTTTTTTATGTTAATTAATTTTGTTTCTGTGATAACCCTATCAGCAATGTTTTTGCATCCTGGGCATTCCCAGGTACAGAATGAGGCCAGGTTGGCTTGCAGTTTACTGGTAGTTTACAGTCTGGTCATGTCTGGCCTTGTGTGTATTGTACATGTATTCTATTCATTAAGATAGTCTAGGTTTTATAGTGTGCACATATTGGTTCAAAATGTAGCACTGTCTTAGTAGCTATGCAGCAAGTAAGCTAGAGATTGTAGCCTTTGTAGACTTTGGTCAGTTTGTTTCATCATTGTCACTAAAGTCGCGATACATTCTACAGTACTACATTTGCAGAGTGTACTGTATACACTTACATCTCACAGAGGCTCAATGACAGCTCTATTAAAGAAAGTATATCAACTGTACTTTGGCTGTAAAATTGGTGATTAAGACAAGGAATGGGCACCGAGAGACTTTAGTTTATCAAAAGAAAAAGCTGGGGTCAAGATTGCAGGAATAGTATTTGCAGTTACCACATACGGAAATTTCAGTTTGTGCTTTTTTGCACTGGTAGACAAACTCGTCTTCTGTGTTAACATTGACGGTTGTGACAATGACCAATGAAATGCTACATGTCACTCAATTCATTTCCTTTGCCTAATTCTTCCCTTCAATTCTCAGTTCCATCAGTGATGAACATGATGAAAGGTTGCATCAGGACAATACTACAATGGAAAAGTGTCAACATCAAGGCAACGGGAATCTGTCAGTTCATGCTGACTGCTATTGGACACTGAACCCTGATGCACCGGTCATTAAATGCAAACAATAATCCGGAGCTAAACACTTTTCATTCTGTTGAACTTTTAGAGCATATGAGAAACATGAATAATATTAAATAAATTATTGCCAATTAACTAATAACTTAATGATCTGTTTTTCAAAATTTCCACATGATGCAGCCAAACCAAATCTGTATTTGTGTTTATTCACAAGGTGCCGATCACAATCAGCAAAAAAATTTCAGGAAGCAAAACTTTACGAAAAATTTGTTGTGCAGCGTAATGAGACGACATTAGACCAGCTAGCTAGTGGGGGAGTGGGGAGGCGGAGCAATCGTTCCTGGGTTCTGTACAAATTAATGGCAATAATGTGAAAGTCGCCTTGGATAAACTGATTGGATTCGAATATTCAACCATTCAAACAAACAAACAAACAAACAAACAAACAAACAAACAAACAAACAAAGTTTAGTCTTTTTAGCCATTTCCTTATACAGTAAATATTCATACCAGGCCAACTGTAAAGTCAAGGTTCCCACCAACTGAAACGCTTTTGTTGCAACCAGTTAAAGTAAAAGCTTTACTGCTGAGTTTTAAAGCAGTGATGCTTGAGACTCCTTCCAAAAATGTTAAAACAAGCAACACCTCCTTACAGAAAACCTGCTAATCTGCTTATGTTTCAGAAGTAAGCTGTCACTATAGAAACAATAACTAAAACATAAAATATGAAGTATAGCTATTAATATGCTCTAAACATGTCATTTTCCATGCGGTTCGCATAACAGCTAGTGTTAATGTTTAAAGCAATGCCATTTCTGCACCTGCACCTGTATATATTTAGTGTGATAGTTGAATCTGTTTCCATATTCAGATTTAAACTGGAGGTTGGTTTAAGATTTTTTTTCAAAGCCCTGAAAACTCATCTAATATATAAATAAAAAAACATCTAAATCAAATTCAAATCTTTGTTTGTCATGTACACAAATCATACTCAGTATAGAAGTATGTAAAATGTAAACGTTAAAGTATAAAAAAATTGATATGTTTGGAATTTATAAATTATAACAGTAATTTGCAGAACATCAAATTATTCTATTTTTTAGAACATTATCTGTTTGTTACATATAAAGCATTCACATTGGTAACATGCCTAACACACACACACACACACACACACACACACCAAACTAATTGAACCACAATAGATACTGATGCGCTTAGCTAAGTGTGGAAGAAATGCCTGCAGGAATTCATGTTTTTCTTCCCATACACTAGGAATACACACATGCACACACACACACACACACACAACACCCACACACATGCGCATGCACTCACACTGTTACACTGAGGAGTAACAGACCCCCCACTGAGGAAACTCATCACCCACTGTGCTCATTTACAACAGATGCTAACAGGCTAAAGCTTCCTTTCACACACTGAGAGAGAGAGAGAGAGAGAGAGAGAGAGAGAGAGAAGGGAAATGGGGGTGAGTAGGAAAAAAAGAGAGAAAATGATGGGGGGATGGAAAGGGGAAATGTAGAGAGGCGAAAAAAGGATGTGCGTTCCTTTTTCCTATTTTATTTTATCCTTATATATCTTTTAGAATGAATTTAATATGGTCAATATGTTGTGATTTAAATTGACTGAATATATATAAAGGGAGAAGAAAGAAAGGTATAAAGTAGGAGAGAGAGAGAGAGAGAGAGACTTGGATAAATACCACCTTCCTTTCACAAGAGAAGTGACATGAAAAGGTAAGGCGAGGGATAAAAAGAAAGAAGGATTGCATGGAATAAAATCATACAGCAATAAAGAAGGCTGGAGAAAAAAGAAATTAGAAGACAAGGTGAGATGTAAAGAATGATAGAATGAGCAAATGATTAGGATGAAAAACATCCAAGACCTTTTCACTCCAACTGAGGGATATGAAAAATAAATGAAATTGTGTGTGTGTGTGTGTGTGTGTGTGTGTGTGTGTGTGTGTGTGTGTGTGTGTGTGTGTGTGTGTGTGTGCGCGCGTGTGTATGTGCACGTGTACGCGTCAGCATGGGGCCATGTCCCAAATTGATGTCAGTGTTTCCTGTAGTGAGAAGGTGATTAGGCTGCACCTGTTCACCTTTTTCACTCCACTGACACACACACACACACACGCACACACACACACACACACACACATAGAATCTAGAGAGAGACAGAGAGAGAGAGAGAGTGATGATTTACTGGTGTGTGTGTGTGTGTGTGTGTGTGTGTGTGTGTGTGTGTGTGTGTGTGTGTGTGTGTGTGTATACCAGTTAATCATCACGATAAATACATATTCATTAATGTAGTTCAAAGTTTTAAAATAAGTTTTATTTTTTTTAAAGTTATCACTGTTATTCTTCACCTTTATAATCAGACAGCTATGCTACACACAACTTAGTGCCACAGAAACACAAGATAGAATAATTTCATGCTGAATTAGGCACAAACTACACACACACACACACACACACACACACACACACACACACACACACACACACACACACACACACACACACACACACGTACAAACTTGAGCAATCTTCTGACATGTCTCTTAGGCTTAAAATTATTATAAATGTACAGTGTTGCACAGCTATAATAATTAGCTATAGCTGCTACATTAACCCATGAGAATTACGGTAATTAAGAGATGACATCTCGGGGCTGTTCATTTCCTCTGACTCGGAAATTAATCATTTTTGTGGCAGCACTACATCTATGTTAACAAGCAATGGTCAGGATTATGAAGAGATGAGGTTGCAAGTGCAGGTTTATATTTATTCAACATGATGAGGTCTACAGATAAGTGGGAAAAGGCAAAAGGGGGAAGCAAGGTTATCTTTAAAGCAGGAACAGGGGGCAACACTGAGGAGGGCGGGTACCTCCTCACTTGATTTAGAGGGCAACACAGCCTGGACACAGGAGGCTTTCTTTTCGTTCTCTGGCTTGGATTTCACCAGGAAGGCCATCAAATCATCCTCAGATGTGCACTCAACAGAGAAAGGGGTATGACTGGAACTGGGCATAGGAGGCTTTTTGGCTTCTTTCTGTTGGGTGCCTCATTAGCCTCTGGTTGGATATTAGCTGGAGAGGCAGTATCATCAGGGGAGGATGGCTGGGGAGGCCACTTACTGGCTTCAAGTGGGAGCCTGGCTTGAATATAATGCGCCGATCAGCCTCCATCTGATGCTTGGCCATGCAGACCTCCACAGAGAACGGGGTCACCATAATGACCTCAGCATCGAACTGGGTTGTGGAGGTTACCATGTTGACCTCCACTTGAAATGGGACAGTGGATGGCCTCATTTTGACTTCCACCAGGAGCTGGCTATGGAGTTTGTCTCACTCACCCTCACTGGGAGCAGGGCTGTTGGAGCAACGTTCCCCCCACCCACTAGCGTACCAACTTTATGTCCCCACTTCCACCCAACTACTGCAATCACACCAACATTATGAGTCATACTCATAATAAATAATAAATACCCACCAAATAAATAAATAAATAAAAATAAAATAGAAATAAATAGATAAAACTATTTTTAACAGATTAAGCAGAAATAAATCAGATTAATAATATCCCCTTGGTTTTCCTGGCTTACCCGTTTCTGGGTGATTAGGCTCTCTGCCCAGGTGAGGGCTTCTTCTTGCTGTGTATGTGTTAAAGGAGTCCCCCCCCCCCCCCCTTTTTTTTATGATAGACGGCATTTTTTTGTGCACCTGCACATGAATTTATTACTGTATGGGAATCAGATGTCATATTCATTACTATATGACCATTTTGACCAGATGGAGACGTCCAAAATATATAAAAAAAAAAAAAAAAGATTGAAAAAGTTTCCCATTTGGTTGCTGAGGTTAGGTTTGATGTAGACAAAGAATTATATATGTACACTAACAGATAAGTACTGTAAATGAAAAACCCTCACAAGGCTTTGTGTGTGTATGTGTGTCTGTGTGTGTTAGTGGGGTCTTGGAAACTTAAGTTTGTACCTAAAGCACAAAAACAGAAGGATGAATAGAAGAGAGACATTTGATCGGCCATTTCCGCACTGTGACATTCAGAAAAGCCTTGTAATTATACACTTACACACACACACACACTTTCTTCCAGGTGCCTCTTTTCTTGTCTCACCTGTGTTTGGCGTGCTTCCTCTCAGTATTGGGTCTCTCAAACACACCTTACACTGAATAAGCTTTGAAAGATCATGCTATGAGATAATCTAATGCTCAGACATGAATTCACGTGTGTTTGTGTATGTATTAGGGGTATTCGTTGGCAGGTGTGACTGACAGGACAAGTACATAGGACACTTGACTTACTGTACACTACAGGAGTTACCACAGGGGTATAGTGAAGTAAGTGTTTGGAGAGCCTAGAGAAATGAGTTGCCAGGCAACTGAGAATGTTGAGCATAAGCTAGCTATCTTTTTTTAATTTAGAATTGTGCATGCTTAACACAAATAGGTTTGGCAGCTCCCCAGTTTGCTTATCACTTTCAACTCAAAATTCTCCCATAATAACTGACCAAGAGTGAAGTTTCGCTTGAGGGAGCAAACTGGATACAGGATACACTGAAAGTAATTTTTATTGGGTATTTTAATTACTTTTACCACCTCACTTGGCTCAAATGGGGATAAGGTGGAGGTCTGAGACATCTTTGGGGCCACGAATAATTCGGCTTCCAACCATCATCAACTACTTAAATGCCTTATTCAAGCTTTTCCACTTCTCCTTGGTTTGAAAGCTTGGCCAAATGCTAGTGAGTATCACAGTTTTATGAAGCAGTTCATAACGTTTGTGTACCCTGAAGGATATACAGTGGTGTGAAAAACTATTTGCCCCCTTCCTGATTTCTTATTCTTTTGCATGTTTGTCACACAAAATGTTTCTGATCATCAAACACATTTACCTATTAGTCAAAGATAACATAATTGAACACAAAATGCAGTTTTTAAATGATGGTTTTTATTATTTAGGGAGAAAAAAAACCAAACCTACATGGCCCTGTGTGAAAAAGTGATTGCCCCCCTTGTTAAAAAATAACTTAACTGTGGTTTTTCACACCTGAGTTCAATTTCTGTAGTCACCCCCAGGCCTGATTACTGCCACACCTGTTTCAATCAAGAAATCACTTAAATAGGAGCTACCTGACACAGAGAAGTAGACCAAAAGCACCTCAAAAGCTAGACATCATGCCAAGATCCAAAGAAATTCAGGAACAAATGAGAACAAAAGTAATTGAGATCTATCAGTCTGGTAAAGGTTATAAAGCTATTTCTAAAGCTTTGGGACTCCAGCGAACCACAGTGAGAGCCATTATCCACAAATGGCAAAAACATGGAACAGTGGTGAACCTTCCCAGGAGTGGCCGGCCGACCAAAATTACCCCAAGAGCGCAGAGACAACTCATCCGAGAGGCCACAAAAGACCCCAGGACAACATCTAAAGAACTGCAGGCCTCACTTGCCTCAATTAAGGTCAGTGTTCACGACTCCACTATAAGAAAGAGACTGGGCAAAAACGGCCTGCATGGCAGATTTCCAAGGCGCAAACCACTTTTAAGCAAAAAGAACATTAAGGCTCGTCTCAATTTTGCTAAAAAACATCTCAATGATTGCCAAGACTTTTGGGAAAATACCTTGTGGACCGACGAGACAAAAGGTGAACTTTTTGGAAGGTGCGTGTCCTGTTACATCTGGTGTAAAAGTAACACAGCATTTCAGAAAAAGAACATCATACCAACAGTAAAATATGGTGGTGGTAGTGTGATGGTCTGGGGTTGTTTTGCTGCTTCAGGACCTGGAAGGCTTGCTGTGATAGATGGAACCATGAATTCTACTGTCTACCAAAAAATCCTGAAGGAGAATGTCCGGCCATCTGTTCGTCAACTCAAGCTGAAGCGATCTTGGGTGCTGCAGCAGGACAATGACCCAAAACACACCAGCAACTCCACCTCTGAATGGCTGAAGAAAAACAAAATGAAGACTTTGGAGTGGCCTAGTTAAAGTCCTGACCTGAATCCTATTGAGATGTTGTGGCATGACCTTAAAAAGGCGGTTCATGCTAGAAAACCCTCAAATAAAGCTGAATTACAACAATTCTGCAAAGATGAGTGGGCCAAAATTTCTCCAGAGCGCTGTAAAAGACTCGTTGCAAGTTATCGCAAACGCTTGATTGCAGTTATTGCTGCTAAGGGTGGCCCAACCAGTTATTAGGTTCAGGGGGCAATTATTTTTTCACACAGGGCCATGTAGGTTTGGATTTTTTCTCTCCCTAAATAATAAAAACCATCATTTAAAAACTGCATTTTGTGTTTACTTGTGTTATCTTTGACTAATAGTTAAATGTGTTTGATGATCAGAAACATTTTGTGTGACAAACATGCAAAAGAATAAGAAATCTGGAAGGGGGCAAATAGTTTTTCACACCACTGTAACTGTTGAGACTTGATCAGTTGGGATCTCTTTTAGGATCTCAATGCTGGAGATTACCTGAAACAGTGCCTGTTTACGCTGACATCATCCACAGCACAGCTACTTCTACTAGGGATCTCAGATAGAAAGACTAACCTAAACTTTGTACACATTGTTTGAAAGAGGATCTCAGTAAGGGAAAGAGGGTACAGTGGTGTATTTAAGGATTTTAGTGAATTCCCAAGCAGATATTCATGGCACGATTCACATTATTCAGTTTCATAAGATAAATCAAGGAGCCAATGACTGGGTCAAATTTCTATCGCTAGAATGACTAGACTCATCTTATACAACTAAATATTAATGATTGTATTATCAGCGAAAAAGTGGGAAGCAACAAGTGCAGCCCGATCTCAACGTTTTTGCCCATCCACCTTGTGGGTAAAAGGCATTCTTACATGTTTGGTCATGTGGCCCTTTCATAGTCAGGTAAGTCCTGTCGAGACCCACCTTGTCCTAAATCAGCAGCAAGCTAACTAATCCTAGTCAATTAGTTCCCATAATTGCTGGGTAGGAAAGGTGGGGGACAGACTACATTTGGCTGTTGTGCGCATCCCTGCATATATACTTAACCTTCTCCATCTAAGTAGCATGTTTCTAGAATTGTTTTTGTCATTAGGTTTTAACGGATCACAACCTGTGTGAAGCCTAAATTAATTATACCCTCTTGAGTACCAAGCAGTAATCAGTATTTCATCTGGAAGTGGGTTGTTCGCAGACCAGCTTGGGATCACAGTTTGTTCCCAGTTCTCATAGTCACCTACTCCAGCTAACATTTTTCTAGAATTGGATCTGTAATCAGGTTTTAATGGATCACAGTCTGCGTTTAGCCTGAATTCATCAAGGCCTACTGTATATCCCCGCTTCAGTGCCAACAAGTACTCGAATTTCATCTGAAATTGGGTTGTCTGCAGGGTAGCTTGGGATCCCAGTTTGTGCCGAGTTCCCATAGCTGCCTTACCTTAGTGGCACTTGTCAGTCAATGGCCTGCTCTAACATCAATGTTGCCAGTCCATGGGGTACCACTAAATGCTGCAGTTTTTTAAAATGTGACTAGGAGGTACACAAAATTTCTAAATGATTAGCATTTATAAAGGTCCACAAACCAAGGACCACATTCCTGGGTCTATGTGGCTCATGACCACCTGCCCTTGCCTGGGTCTAGTGCTTCCAACCCAGCATCTAACTCATCAGCATTAAGCCCAAACTGAGGCCACTAGGGTGACTTGAAGGTAAGTCTGCTTCTCCAGTTCCAATGCGGAGGACTGCCATTGGTCCTTTGGTGACAGTCTGAACTATCCAAATATGGCTTGACCCAGCTGATCCAGTTGGGAAATCACTCGGTAAAACCTGAGTATAGAGCCCCTACTTACTCTTTGCCCTGCTACAGTACATACTGAGGCTATACTCTTTAGCATATCCTCATATGTCTTTGTATCATGGGCTCATTGCTGGTCTAGCAAGAGATGGGAAAAGTGTGTTACAGGGCTTTTAGGACTGCTTGATCCACATCATGCTCATTTGGGATTCTATCTGGGTTAGGATTAGATCCTTGACTGCGTTACAGGGCAGGACCTCACATTAACTGTATAAGCTTGGTAGCTCTCCAACGTGTTAATCAATGTTCCAGGAAAAAGAAGAGGGAAAGAAAACATCACATTAATTCCCTGGAAAAAAAAAAAAAAACAGGCCTATAGTGTGCAGTGCCAATCATTACACCTGTAGCTCATCCCAGAAACACCGCCCTCCTGCTGCAAACTCAGACTAAACCATGTTCTCACCTGCTACACACTGACTGAGTCAGTCTCAGGTGTTGGTCGTTAGCACCTAGAGAGATACTCTGGTATGATGATGTCAGGACTTTATGTGACACATTTGTCCTTCAGCAGGTATTTCTCAGCCATGTGGATCATTGCAGACATGTTTAGACACACACCAGGCAAAGACACATCACCCAGCTTTGAACCCATGGATGATAAGCACAAAACCACAACGGCACTGTGTTTGTTTTACGACTGTGCAGCGGAGGTGATCTGTACTGTAGCACACAGAGACGGTCTTTAGTCATTGTTTCTTTCCTTTAATCATGACTTGGTAGATAATAATCTCTCTCTCTCTCTCTCTTGCACACACACACACACACACACACACACATACACTCTGTTTGCATTTTTGTATTTGTATATGGAGCTTGTGATTCTGTGGGCAGGAGTGTGACGCATTGACCTTTTGAATCGCATGTTAATGGGGGAGGACCTGTTCTATAAGATGCTGTGTGTGTGTGTGTGTGTGTGTGTGTGCTCTGATTGAGCTGAATAGGTTGTCAACGTGAGGGTCACAGAGGTTAGAGGTCACTCACACATGGTCCACAAGGTGATTTGGACCCAAATTAATGTGCACACAGAGGGAGAGAGAGAGAGAGAGAGAGAGAGGGAGAGAGGAAGAGAGAGGGAGAGAGAGAGAGGAAGAGAGGGAGAGAGAGAGAGAGAGAGAGAGAGAGAGCATTTAAGAGTGATGGATATATAATCACAGGAACAGTTTGGAGCGAGGGACAGACTGGTCATTCTCAGCTCCGCCCATTCTTTCCCTTGTGACATCACTCTTCGGTTGACACAGTAACTGGAAGAACAGAGGCTTGTCCTTAGCTGAACTAACTATAACACACACAGACACACACACACACACACACACACATGCACACATACACATACGTACACAAACAGGGTGATGCCAAGGCATTCCTAAATGTCCCTTGATAGCTCTCTCTCTCTCTCTCTCTCTCTCTCTCAAACACACACACACACACACACACACACACACACACACACACACACACACACACACACACACACACACACACACACACAACTGTGCAGGAGTCTATAAAGAACATGCACAGTTTCCATGGACACAAACAGGGAAACAGAACGAGATGAATATGATCAGAACCAGCTGCTGGCCGTTTGATACAAAACCCGTTGTTTTGTGTGTGTGTGTGTGTGTGTGTGTGTGTGTGTGTGTGTGTGTGTGTGTGTGTGTGTGTGAGTGAGAGAAAGAGAGAGAGAGAGAAAGAGAGAGTAGAGCCAAGTGCTGAAAGCTGCTTACGGTGCTCTTGGCTAAGCTTCATCTGCAAACATATTAGTGCTTAAAAAGTAGACCACGCACACACACACACACACACACACACACACACACACACACACACACACACACACACACACACACACACACACACACACACACACACACACACATTTGTCTGCATACACAAATCACCTGGTTTATTTAATTGTGTGTGTGTGTGTGTGTGTGTGTGTGTGTGTGTGTGTGTGTGTGCATTAAAATATTTTTCATCATTATCTGTGTCACAAATAGTAGCACACACACACACACACACACACACACACACACACACACACACACACACACACACACACACACACTTTCCAGTAATCATATACTTTATAAGTAAAGCCACACCCACATCAAAAGCCACTCTATAGTCATCTATCTACTATATCATACACAGTTAAACTCACACAACTCCCTGTCTCTGTCTGTCTCTATGTGTGTGTCTCTCGCTTTGCCACGTGCACTTCAGCACAGAGGAATATAATTATGGCTGCTGCCGCAAAATGAGAGAGAGAGAGAGAGATGGAAGGAGAGCTGTGTTTGATTCAGGATGCAGTTGATAGAATTGATCATTTATTTATTGTTTTTTTCCGTCTTTAATATATAATTTCAAAATCTCTTTCTTCTTCTACGTGGCTATATCTTCACTGCTAATAACTTGGAACAAATGATGTATTTGAGGAATTGTTAACAGGAGCATTTTACAACACATACTGTTCAAGTTAGAAATGAAAAAAGTTGCTATCTTTATGTTTGTGTAATTGAATGTATACTATGATTCTCTAATATGAAACTTGATTGATTGGCTTGCAATTGCATGACTGGCCAATCATAACCCCCCCTTAAACACCAAGAAGACAAGACAAGACAAGAAAATTACTTCTTATGAATAAGTTTCATTTTATATTAATGACCAAAAAAAAGTTGGAATGCACAGAAAAAAACAAAAATAAATAAAACTAGCTACTCAATTAGGACGTATCTGACAGCACAGCACCCTCCAACTGGAGCAAAGGGGCCTTTCCAACATTCCCGAATTTGATCCTAAACCAGTACATTCTCAAGGTTGTATGTAGGAAATCCCAGGGAGATCGTCAGGAATTGAGTCAGAGCATCGGCATGTTTTTTTTATTCTGAAAACTGGAAATCTATTTGCTGAGTGAAAAACGTTGTAGCAATGAGTAAGTTATTTGAAGGTGGATCGTAGAAGTTCTTCAGGAACTTGTGAGGGGTTAATGCATCAGATTCCTGTGACATTCTCAAAAGTCACAATTTTAACTCACATTTCGTCATAAATTACATTACCACTGTGGTCCTGCTTTAAGTGCGCCCTCACGATCATGTGGCGACATATGGTGACCATATTGGATGACGAATCGATTCCCACACCATGCGGCGCTACAGTGGCTAACTGCGCTAGATGGCTGCATTTCATATTGATATCTAGTGCACTACAGTATGTACTGTAGCACTACTGTAATGGGACAATGCTTTATATCCACAAGTGCACTTAAATAGGAAAGCTAAAATCTATCTAAGGCTCGGCTATGAACTGTTCACTAAGCGCTTCTTTCTTGTTAGCTCAGCTGAGGTAGATGTTCATATGAAAAATCCCAAAATAGGGGGATCCTTGTGAGCTGACAAGTTTTGACAAATCAAAGCAAACTGTGAGGTGTTGTGGGTAAATCTGAAGGAAAAGAATATCATAGACCATGTGAGTGCTTTGTAAGCACATCGTCAAATGTAGTAGGTAACTCATGGCTAATTTATAGGAGATTGAAGCGTGCAATGTGTCGAGCCACCAAGAACAGACAAGAATTTCAAATTTCATTCCGCAATGTGGAATTCTCCATCTCCACTTTGGTTGGGAGTTATTGCCACATCCCCTGTACAGTCCTGACCTCGCTCCAAGTCATTCCCCTTATTTGGGTCATTAAAGGAGTTCCTGGGAGGCCAGTGTTTCTACCTTGATGGGATCCAGGAGTAAATGTGTTTTCGTAAATGTGTTCTGTTATTTTGTGCCATCAAAAGTCCGGCTTTGACTTGAATGCGTCTCATATTTCTAACAAGCATATACAAACATTGCATTAATCTCCAGCAAACTAGATTAGATTTTAAACCTCACTCTCTCTCACACACACACACAAATAAAAAAATCAATAAGAAAGCTTTTGCTTCAGAAAGTATTTAGTCAAACAAGGAAAGAAAAAAAAAACCCTGGTAAGTGCTATCCAAAAACCACTTCGCTGGCTCCCGATCGTCTACGGAATTGATTTCGAAGTAGTTTTATTTGTTTACAGAGCTCTTCACGCAGCTGCTTTCCAATGTATTTCAGTCTCGCTGTTTGTGTACGGCTCTCAGGTTAAGGAAGATTTAAAACCAGTTAGAGAGCAATACAAGAAAGCGATTTGAGTCGTTATGGTGCAACTGGGTGTAGAATTCGATTTGACAATCTGTCTGGTCTTAAAAGCTTATTTCATTTGTAGGCGTTTAGTTAGATATCTAAGCACATCAAATCATTTTAGTGTCTTTTTTTTTTTTACTTCTGTATTTTTATGTGGAATCTTCTGTAATAGTAATAAAATTCGTATTTGTTGTTGTTGTTGTTGTAATGGTGTACTTGGGTCTAGATGCATCTTGTTGAGCTTCTTTGTTGGCTCACACCCTCACCCTCACACTCACACTCACACAAATCCACTTGGCCTCCAACGGGAAACAACATGCAATTCATCATACAGATAAATCCTAAGCGAATCAATGGTTGCTAGGCGCACAGGTATGTGTGGCTTTGTGTGTGTGTGTGTGTGTGTGTGTGTGTAGTGATTTGACTAAAAAAAAAAAAAAAGCTTCCCAAGGCCAGTGATTTATCAAGAGGAGATATGGTCCGGCTCAGAGAGACGGGAAGGCGGATGGAGAGATGAACAGAAACAAAGAACCAGAATTGAAGTAGAGCGAGCGAGAGAGGGAAACAGAATACAAAAAAGGTACGGAGAAAGAAAAAGACCAAAAAAAAAAGAAATATGAAGAAATACAGCGATCAATAGAAGGGAGAGAGAAAGAACTCCATAGATAGCTACACTGTATATAGAAAGGGAAAGGACTGAAAAAAAAACAGACAAAAAGAGCAAGAAAATTCCCCATGTGCAGTTACTGAAGATATCTGCAGATCCTTTTCAGTGGAAGTGTGTGTTTTTGCAAGATACGCTGACTATCCTGTCACTGTGCAGAGCGTTATCGCGTCAACATCACACTCCTGTTACACATGCTCGTTTTTTTTAACACACACACACACACTTTTTTATCAAACATGCATCTCTTACATTTTCACCTTGTTCCAACAAGTCACAAAAGTGTTTGACTCCCTTTATTTTACAAACACACACACACACACACACACCATTTTTATGAATGGTTCCATTATCAACCCTAGAAAACATGTTCATCCATTCATACCCATTGTATTTTGCACACACACACACACATATATACATATACATATATATATATATATATATATATATATATATAAAGTAATGGAATACCTGGAGAGCTTATTAAAGGCTTACATCAAAACTTTGTGGCATTAAGAGGCTTTATGTGACAGACAGACTGATAGTTACGTCTTAAACATTTCATTAAACGGACTATATCAGAAACAGTTGTCAAAATTTACTAAAAGAAAAGCAATAGTTTGTTTTTGGCCGCTTCGATTAAGCTGATTCATGGCTTGACAAGGCTCAACCGGTAAAGGGCAACTATTATGCAAAATTCGATTTGTGGTTTCCAATGTGTGTGTTTCCATAAAAATATCAGGAAAAAAAAACATTCCCTCCACATTTTTGCTTCTTTTTCCATCGCTGTATTGGCCTGGGCCTAAAACAAGCCAAATACTGTAGATTTTCCCCCCTAACGTGAACCCGTGTAAAAAGACACCCTCCCCCGGCTTGTTGCTCATCTCGGCTGTTCCCTGGAGGACTGCAGATCAGCAACAGGCTCTCAGGTTGGATCCTGAGATCTAAGATCTGCCCATAGAAGCATAGGTTTCCTCTGGGTTCCTTGGTTTCCCCATAGCTTCATAAAAAAAAAAAGAATAAAAAAAAAAAGATATCTTAAGCTGAAATGTGCCAGTGTGTGTCTGCAGGTATCCTGTAATGGACTGGTGCACCTGTGACCCTGAGCAACCAAAGATGTGAGAATGAATTTAATTATATATACACCACCATGCAAAAGTCACACCCTAGGCACCTTGGGTTATCAATGAAAATTGACCAAAAAAATATAAAAAAATATTATGTGTTTACTAATAAATTAGTAACACATAACACATTAGTAACACATAAAAAATATTGTGTTTACAAAATAAAATGTTACAGAAAAATATTTGTATGCCAGAAAAGAAAGCAGTACATTATACAAGAAAAAAACCTTTCAAACAAAATAAAAAAAAAAGGAACCTGCTGGATGTGCATGCAAAACAAGAGCAAGTGCAACAGTCGAAAGTCCTCCGAAGAACTGTGGGTGGTTGTGCATGATGCTTAGTAAAACTAAGTAGCTAATTTTCTTATAAAAACTGCACAAATTGTACTCAAGACTAAAGCATCCTCAAATCGTTGTTTCATTAATTACTGTTGGGTCTGCTTTTTTAGGCTTGGTTTGTATTTTGAAGGCATATCTTAAAATTCTACCTTCGAAATGTTATTTACCTTCAAAAGGAGGCAGTCCATCAGGGACAAACCGAATCAAGGAGAGCAAAGAGCTTCAGCAGTAAAGCAAAGGTGTTTATTAAGCACTTTAATATACGTCAGGGAGAAGAAAAAAAAAAAACGGCTTAATATAATACAAAAGAAAAGAATTGAAGTTTAAATGTACATGGTCAAGCTATTTACAATCTCCAATCTGACACTTCTTTCATCGAACCCCGAGGTTGAGATATTACACAAAACAGACAGACAGACATGCAGGGTGGAGGGAACAGAAAACCAAAACCAAGAAGCAACACTGCAGGTCAACAGATGGCTTAACATTTCTGAATACTGTCCAGAATTCCTTTTTAAAAGACTTCTTTCTCTCTCTTTGAATGAAAGGCTCTTGTTTAGACATCCTGAGCTTTCAACTGTCTTTATTTATCTTTTCTATTATGCAATTATTTATTTATTTATGTATTAAGTTATGTTTTTTTTTTGCTATCATCTTTCTTTTATCCTTCAGCTCTCACTGCCAGCAGCGTAAAACGAAGCGCATGACACACATTAACTCGTACAGATTCACTCGCTCTCATGTTAGTGCTTCAACTTTGGCATGACGAGAACACATTTCAGATGATGCCCTGAAACGAAAAACATGAACGTTGTATGTTAACAGAGGGGGAAAAAAATGTCCAGACGCTTCGCCATTGTTGTTTATCTTCTGGTTGTTGAGTTTTTCTGTTTCGTGTTGAATCAGCTTTAGCATAAGGACAGGATTGTAAAAATAGACGAAACCTAGTTGAAGACTGAAAACTTGCTTATATGTTGGAATTCTCACACTGATAGAATTAGAATTTAGCTTTAGTGTATTTTCCATACTATAAGACATGCATACTAGGTTAAAATAAAGTCTATATGTTCCTTCCATTCTTGAAAGAACAATAAAAACACAAAAATAAGCTTGAAAGTATTCAATCAGCATCTGGTGTACAACGTTTATTTCTTCATGTTCTTTGAGGCTAATGTACTGTAACTAAATGTGCAAGGTCAATCTACCAAACTCAGTGGTTCTCAGCTCCAGTCCTGGAGGACCACTGGTCCGTATGTTTTAGCACTTTGTCAGCTCCACACTAAACATTAAAATATGCAAGGCAGTGGTTATCCAGGAAAAAAGTTGAAAACCACAGATCTATCTCATCCACAGATAACAAAAGTTGAAGGGATAGTTCAGGTTTCAAGTCTGTCTTAAATAAAAATTTAGGCATGTACAGTAAGTACATTACTGTAGGTCATTTTAAACTTCCCTGATCTGCACAGCGACCAAAAAAATGTGTTACCTGGAATGCAAATACAATGTAAGTGTTTAGGGCCAAATTCTACAACCCTTGTTCCATGCATTTACTGAATTTGTGTATTTAGTACAAATTCAACTTAGTTTCACTAGAACTAGCTGTATTAACTGTGAAAAATACCAACTCAGTCTAGCTCAGTAGGACTACAGAAGCTTCATATAAGTCTCAGCTGAACTTTGGATTGCATTTTTTCCTGGAACGAGGGTTGTAGAATTTGGCCTAAATAACTTAATTCGTACTTGCCGTCCAGGTGACAAACTTCACACTCTGTGTGCAGAGCAGGAACATTTAAAGCAACCAAAACTTACAGTAATGTACTTACAGGGATTTCAATTTTGATTTAAGACAGACTTGGAAAAACCCTAACTATCCAGTTAACAATCAGCATTTGTGCCCTTGTTGAAGTTTTGCCTCTCTTATGTACATTTATGGGAAAGGTAAAACTGAATAAATATTGATGTAGCAGGCATTTCCATTAAAAAATTGAAATCAGGAGGGGGCAAATAAGTGTCTTATAGTCTGGAAAATAGTTGAGGGGAATCTACAGTCAAGTTTTGATTACAGAAAACAATTTTGCAAATAGCACCAAATTCTTTTAGTGTTTAAATACGACTGTAAATAGTTCAACATAAAAATAAATGGTTAAAAAAAAAAAGGTCCCACAGGGACTAAATAAAAATGAGAGGCAGGGTGAGATAAACCCTGCCCATCGGAGCATCTGTGATACTACAATATACATGATGTAGAAAGTTAAAATAATGTAAGCGACAAAGTTGAAAAATTATTGTAATAGCAAATAAAAACTGCACACAGCACCATGAAATTGTATGACAACTAAAAGTGGCCATTTCTTTCAAAATAAATACACTGAAGGGGAACAAGTTGTATCTGTGATTAAAATTAAATTCATGTGAACTGACTGTATGAGTGAATTGCTGATATCAGGAAAAACATGAGTAGGAACCCAATATGGCATGATTTAGGATATTGATATTGATATTCTTGATATGGATATTCTTGATATTTCCCCTGGTCAGCTGAAACCTTGTTGTCCATTTTACTTGTTTTATACAGGCAGGAAATGTTAAACAAGCAAAAAATACCATCCCAAAGTCGTAAAAAATGAAAAAAAAAAAAGATTTAACAGCCATAACAAACACAAAATAATAATAAAAATTAACAATATAAAACAGGCACCATAAAAATGAAGGAAAAAAGAAAACCGAGCATAAGTGATTAGATTTTTTTCTCATTGCGGAAAAAATAAAAAGTGCATACATGGCTTATTAAATAGCAATACATTAAATTAAAATGATGGTGTGCATGAATATGAGTAGGCTGTTACATCGGTAGGCACGTAGATATCAAGTTCATATTATTTGCCATATGCTGCAATCAGGATACTTCCCTTGAGTTTACCCCCCCTCCCCCCTCACACCCCCTATTGTCCTCCTTTTTTTCATTTTAATCTAGGTGTTGCACTAAGGGCTGAGTAGCAGTGGTTTCAGGGAGCGTGTGTATACATTTCAGGAGGTAAGCGCCGATCTGGGATCAGTTCCTTTCTGGTAATTTGATGTTGTAGTCAACTTTATTAGGACATACAAAATCTGATTCTAGATCAAGCACTTTCAATCTGAGAATTTTCTCCCCGATGAAAACAGCTGCTTTGGCACATTCTCCATAACATCTGGATGAAGGTTTTAGTTTAAAGATGCCTGAAACGAAATCATTTGAGAGTCAGTATTTGGTTGGAACATATTTTCCTGGCATAAAATGTAAATTTTTTACATGCATAATTCTATTAGTTTTACTTCAATGGCTGCACAGTTGACTAAAGACAAATTACCCTGTAAATTCACACTGGTTCAGAGCCATATACCATCTAAACACCAAATCTAAGTATTTTTTTATGATGTGTTTCAAATTTCCACTACAGTATGAACATCTTAAATAAAGTTTGGTTTCAAGTTTAGGTCAAGTACTTCCACTTACCAGTTATAGTGGCGTCTCTTTCTTGTAGTTGAACCCAGGGTCTGATCCTTCAATCTGCAGTTTCAGAGCTTGTTTAAGGCTTAATTCAGACTCCCCTAATGGGTAGTTGTCAAGAACTTCCTGATGTCCCCTGTTGTGCACAGTTCTGGGTACTGAGACTCTACCTAAATAGACTTGATTTCCCTGGAGGTGATAGTTGGGGTTGGTCATAATCCCATTTCTTTTCTTCTCAGCACAGCTCTGCTGTTGGATATAATACGGCTCAAGTGACTGGCTGGAGTCCAGTGTGTTGGAGCCTCCCAGCACTATCTTGCAATGTGGATCCTTTACTGCAAAGTTGGACAATGGCTTGTTGAGAGCAACTCTTTTATCGAATTGGGTCATTTCGTATTCCAAAACCTGACCATGTGGAACGCCACTACTGTTTTTGGATTTCTTCTTATCTCCAGATCCTTCTTTTCTTGTGCAATAGTTTGTCCCATTTCCACTTTTTCCTCCTTTAGACGATTTCAGACCTGGTTTCACCTGACTCCAGTCAAATTCACTGGTTGGAGATGCAGGCTGTGGGCCGATCGATTTCGTGGTCGAAGAAGGGGAAACTATAGACTGCCTGCTGCGACTTCGGGGCAAAGAATGCTGCTGGATTTGCTCTGTGAAGCTAAGTCCATGGAAACTATCGATGGGCACTGTTTGGGCTGTCGAAGTGGACGAAGTAGTCCTCAGCGATGAATTCTTTGAGCTTTTAAGGGAATTATTAGAGAGGGAGGACTTTTGTCTGTCAACTGTGGAGTCTGGAGATTCAGAAGGGGAGCTGAAAGCATGAACAGGTCCATTAGATAAACCTCGACCTGATGTTTGAACATCTCCAGCTCCTGTGCTGCCAGAACTACTGGATTTAATAGTAAGTGATTGCATCTTTCCTGTAACTGACAGTGGAGTTTTCTGCTCCATGGTATGTATAGGAGAGGGATTGCAGCCATTCAGACTAGTTGCACCATATTTCTCTAAAAGTTTGATGATCATCGAGTGTCTTCCCTTGGCTGCCACCCTCATGGCTGTACGACCAAACTGGTCTGCATGGTTGGGATCTGCACCGTGCTCGAGAAGAATCCGTACTACATCAATGTGACCTTCTTGAGCAGCAATGCCAAGTGCGGTCGCTCCCTGATTGCAGGTGTGATCAACATGAGTGCCGCTGTCAATCAGAAATTGGACAACTTTCGTGTGACCTTGCCACGCAGCGGACTGAAGAGCAGAACGTTTTTCATTGTCACAGGAATTCACATCTGCATGGTAGCCAATTAGCAACCTTACCATTTCCACATGGCCTTGCCAACAGGAAACATGAAGGGCTGTCCTGCCCTCAGTATCACTCGCCTCAACATTCGCTCCGTTCTCTAAAAAATACTCAGCCATGCCTAGCTGATTTTCAAGTGCCAGTATGTATAAGGTTGGACGGCCATCTGCATCTTTGTAATCTATGTCAGCTCCATGACTCAGCAAAAGCTCGACAATATCACGGTGTCCTTCCATAGCTGCGACCCTGAGGGAGTTTCTCCCATCATACCCCCTCTGGTCAATGCAGGACTTATTCTCATGAAGGATGTGCACACAGTCATAATGTCCCTCCTGAGCAGCCAGGATCAACGGAATACGTCCATCGTTGTCCACTTCTGTGCATCGAGCACCTTGTTCAATGAGGGCATCACACACTTGCCTATGTCCCTCAAATGCTGCCATGTGTAAAGGTGTCCAACCAGCATCATCTCTGTGATTTTCATCTAGTCCTCTGTCCAGCAGAGTTCGAACCACCTCAACATTCCCTTGAGCAGATGCAATGCTGAGCACAGTCCTTCCTTCACTATCGATACTGTCCACGGCTGCACCCCAAAAAAGCAAGGTATTGACCACAGAAGCATGTCCCATTGATGCTGCGGCTAGCAAAGGTGTTCTTCCATTATTGTCTGTATGGTCGACATCTGCTCCTCCTTCTAGGAGCAAATCCACTACGTCCACATGCCCTTCATAGGCAGCAACCAGAAGAGGAGTCATGCAGTCTTTATCACAGTGGTCCACTTCTGCACCACGGTCAATCAGAAGACTAACCACCGAGGCATGGCCTTTGCTAGCAGGGACACAGAGGGCTGCAACTGACAAGGCTGTTCGTCCATCAACATCCTCATGGTTTACCTCAGCACCATGGTCCAGCAGGTGCTCGACAATCTCTCTATGCCCCATGTAGGCTGCTGCAATAAGTGCAGTCCTTCCCTCATTATCAGCCTTGTTGACCTCTGCTCCATGCTGTAGAAGGTTAAGAACAATATCCTCATGACCTCCCCAAGCTGCAGCCCTCAGCGCAGTTCTGCTGTCAGCATCTGCACAGTCAACCTTAGCACCTGCGTAAAGGAGTGCTGAGACCACTTCAGAGTGACCACCCCAAGCTGCAGACCTTAAAGCTGTCCATCCATCGTGATCTGTGTGGTTGATGTTGGCATCACAGCCAATCAGGCAGTTAACTACCTTGGTGTGTCCTTGTCTGGCAGCAAGTGTAAGTGGTGTTTGTCCGTGGTTGTCCTGAAGCTCCATATTGGCACCTCTGGAAACGAGCAGATTCACCACATCCAGGTTGCCACTGTACGCTGCGTTAGCCAGTAGCGTTCGCCCGCTGGAGTCGCTTTGGTTTACCGAGGCACCATTATCAAGCAAAGTACGGATAGAATCCTCTCGCTCCAGTGCTTGCTGTACAATGCACGACGCATGATCATCCTCATTGCTAATGTGAGCTCCAGCTTTGACCAGAAGCTGCAGGACCTCCTGCTCTTTCGGAATAGATGTAGAAAGAGAGTCTTTCGCAGGAGTGCCATTCCACACCATCCACAGCGCCAAGTTAAAAGGTTCAATCTGCAGGTTGGAGTTGATCAAGTGAAACGCAAACTCCTGCACCTCCAGAGGTTTGAGCTGCTTGGCACGACACGTATAGCTCATAGCCATCATCCGGTGACCCTCAGCAGCGTTGCAAAGATATTTCTGAGTGCAGTGCTTAACATCAAGGAGCCACTCAGCAAAGCTGTAGTGAAAAAGAATCTTAGTTCCTCCGAGCCCATCCACAAGCAGTTTGGAGAGAATGTCCATCTTTTTTTGAAACTCCTCCATGGTCAGGGTCATATTTTTTGTCCAGACAGCATGATACAACTCCTTCACGGTCAAAGGCCTGCACGCGGCCAGAATGACGTTCAGGATGGGTTGCACCTTGGCAAATTGCTTTCTGACAAAAAGTCTTTGGCAGAGCCACAGGTAAAGTCCGTTTAACGTTCCCGGGATGTCGCGGATCTCGCGCAGCATAATGAAGTTATCAACCACACCATCCAGCACACGCTCCAGGTACAAGAAACAGCCGCTGCTTTTAATGTGGAGCTGGTTCAGCATTTCTGCTGTCTCCTTGGTCAGGTGTTGACGTAATGCTTCTTCCTGGTCCAGCCTGTGCAGGATGTATTGCTGAACATCTTTAACAATGTAAGCTTTGCGTAGGTCATCTAGGCTGATTTTGCGGAAACCTAAAAGACAAAAGGAAAAGAAATACATTAAATCTTTCATAAGTCAGGGGAATCATGGGCACAGGCTTTTTGACTCGATGCAGCATATTAAACAAGATGTTCCTCTACAGGACACAAGAATGTTAAAAAAAAAAACAGCTTGAATGCTGAAATAAAACATAGTAATCATAGTACTAACCTATATTTTATACTTAACATCACATTCTAACTTGAAAGCACCCAATGGCCCCTCTGACTAGTTCGATTATAACAGTTCCCAGATGTCTACACATAACAGTGCAACAGATTATGGCACGTATGCTCACAAACACACAAATATTTCAACCAAACGGTGCAGCACTGATAAAAGCAGACCTTCCAGGGTAGACGACATGGTCATGCACAATATACAAAACACTGTTCCAGTTCACCCTTAAAGGATGAAAGGGCTATTTATATAGCAGGGATTTTTTCCTTCTTACATTAAATAAACTGCTTAAGAGTTCCTGTAACAAACCCATAAAACTTAAAGGAGACTGAGACGTTCTTCGCTTTACCGTACACAATAAAGATGCATTTAGAAATGAAAGCAGATCGCCATAAACCTTGACGTTTATTAATTACAATTCGCAGCAACAGAATCGTCACGCTGGCCAAGGCAGCTTGTTCTTGATAAGTGTGAATTCCATACTTTTATCTCACAGCTTCCCAGTGAAAGCACCCCTCAGCATGTCTGGAAGCCCGGGGGCAGTTGAGGCATTTATGCATGGATATTATTTACTGTTCCCATGGTGTTTAGCTAGCTCAGGCTTAGGGGGGGAGTAGTGAAGAAGGGGTGAAGAAGGAGTGCATGCAACTCCTAGAAAACTGTTAGCATATTTCTCAGCCTTCGTGCAGATTGTGCTGCTGGGAAAGCAATGAAAGGAATTCTTTGTTTTTAATTAATTGCGTGTGTGTTTTTGTGATAAAGTATCACAAGTTTTATATTCCCTGCCAGAGAGCCAGACCTAAAGCTGAACAGTTCACCCTTTAATTTGGTTAATTGTGACCTTTAAAATATTATAAAAAAATTACAAACTTTCCTAATGAATAAAGTTCTTTGACATAGTCTAAGCAGATTACTACAAATTCTTGAAATTAACTGAACATCCTGTTTTTATTAAAATATAACAATAATAATAGGAATTTAATAGAAATCTTGTTAAATCGAGAAAATATTTCGAACCTCAGTAGGACAAATCATGTTTGCTCTCATGCTAGCAGTTGTTTTCAGCATCAGATGGGTATTTTCCATGACATGTCCCATCGGACTGCCTCCATTTCCATTCTTGCTGACCTAGACCTCCACCTCAACCCAAATATACACACTTACTATTTCACTGGAGAGAGTGTCTGTGTGTTCGTCTTTCTCCAGGAAAAGGAAGAGGCCTTCTAGGGGTAAGAAAAGGAGGTGATGGGTGATGGCTGACCCGTACACACTTAGCATCGGCCAGCCGGCTTGTTTGCAACAATTTCCATGTCTGTTTGAAGATGCTGTCTGAATGTTTAGTTTGGAAATTATTGAGTTTAAGAGAGGATTACAAACTTCATATGGCTTTCTAGTAAATTTTCAAAGCTTTTCAGACTTCAGACAACATGGTATATATATATATATATATATATATATATATATATATATATATATATATATATATATATACGATAAACATAATAAGACCTAGCGTTGATCTCTGATGAGTCTCGAGTTTCAGTCCGAGATACTTCTAAACCATGGAGGCACAGTGTGTTATGTTCTTAGCGGGATACCATAAACCAAAGATGCTGACCTACAATTTCCACTTGAGTCATTCGCCACGCTTAATTCACGGATTACAGGAGGCGTCTGAATCGCACTTAAAGCAGTCTGATGCTCGTCGTGTCCACAGTGAACATGTCTAGACTTTTCCACTCAAACCACTAAAGAATTTAATGATATTACAAAGAATACACTGAATTAAATAAACAAACTAGAGCTTTTTTTTTTTTACTTATGAATTGTAGAATATTTTGAAAGTGCTGGTGGGTTAATGAATTAGTTTTCAATATCCCAAAAAATCTTTCCAACACAAGAGTCTGAATTTCAAATAGTTTCTTTAATATCTCAGTTACCTAGCTACCTTAATGGCGAAATAACAACCAGGTTACTTTAATCTTTTAATGCGTTCGAGCTACTACCTGCATTTAAATGAGCAGGGGCACAAAACTTGGGAAGGCTTTAGCCGCATGACCTTTACAATCATGCAGATTGGAGTCACATGATCAAATGGAGCATTATTCGCAATCAGAAATGAGCACTTCAAATGCGAGCAGGGGTATGCGACTAAAATCCTTTTCCTTAGCCACACCATGAATCAGGATCTCGAAGCTTGCTGTCCCACAATCCCTTGTGCATGCGTTCTACGAATCTCCAGTGAACAAAAATTAGCCTTGAAACCACAGGTTAAGTGTGGCACGCTATAAGAGACTTATGTCGGCTCTGCAGTTCATTAACACACTTCATAAGCACGTGTTAAGCTACAGTAGATGTGTACTAGAGACCGCCAGACTGTTAGTGTGTAGTTCAATTTAGAACGTTTCCCTTCGGAATGCTTTAACTGGGTGTGTTCGAGGCACAAAATTGTACTGCGTGACTAGCAAACACTCCATAACACAGGGCTGCGGTAATGAGTGTCGTTAGGTACGAGAGGGCCGGGAACACCCTACAACACATTACGAATCTTTTAACACCACAGTGATGCTGAATTCTTGTGCAGGAGATATTGATTAATCTTAAACAGCAGTTCGGATGGTAGTTCCATAATGCATATTATAATTCCTGAACTACTAGATAATCACTGTTGAGGTTCTCTTTGGGAGTGACAAGAATGGATGGGATCAAGAATGAGTTCATCAGAGGGACAACCCATGTTAGATGTTTTGGAGATAAAGTCAGAGAGGCCAAACTGAGGTGATTTGGACATGTTCAGAGGAGAGATTGTAAATATATCGGTAGAAAGATGCTAAGGTTGGAACTTCCAGGCAGGAGGTCTAGAGGAAATTTGGGCAAAGAGGAGATTCATGGATGCAGTGAGAGGGGACAGGAAGTTAGTTGGTGTAAGAGAAGAGGATGCAGAGGATAGGGTTAAATGGAGGCAAATGATTCGCTGTGGCGACCCCTGAAAGGGAACAGCCGAAAGACAAAGAAGAAGAACTACTAGATAATTACTGTGACCTGCATGGTGCTCCAAACACAGCGTTATTTAACAATAACAGTTGGTAACATACACTGTGGGCAACTTGGACACGGACACTCAACCTACACCACATTTCTTTGGACTGTTTGTGGAGAAAACCTATTAAACATAGGCAAAAGATGCTTCACAAACACAGACCGGAAAAAGAAATACTACCTCACTACCTAAATGCTTTAACTCCCATAACTGGAATTAGGTTATTTAAGGGAGAGAAATTATTAAAGACTCTAATACACTTATACACTCACAGACAACATGTTAATGACCTGTTAAACCAGAAATATGATGTAACGGGAAGTCCAGATGTGCACACCGCTGCACTAGAAGGTCATAAAAAAACGATGTGGAATGAAAGAGCCCTGTTGTGTCTGCACACCTGAGGACTTGAACAGATGATTCCACAAAGCCGTGTCTGAGTCATGAGGAGGACAAAGCGCCGCTCATCTTACCACGTTCATCCTCCTAACGCGCTCACTGGACTACTGAATCATCCAACGCCACCCACCGTGAGCCGACGGCGCGATGCTGTAATTATACTCGACTGGCTCCGGGCTTTACATGACTTCATCCGCTCACATGTGGTGTGGTCCGTTCTGTGGAGATGCAGCCCACACCGGGGATGTTGAAAGGGGAACGCCCACGGCAGCCATCTGTACGGCGATTCAAAAGTGTCGAAAAGCTTTTATATCAAACTTCTGAAGGGGACAGCCAAACGATGGACACTCTGCCGTTGACTTGTAAAATTAACTTTGCTCTTGATGAAGTACAAATCATGATAAAGTTCATATTTGGTCATTGTGATCGTGTGAGCGTGTGTAGTCATCCTCCGGAGACTGTGTGTGTGATGCGTGTATTGTGATCGTGTGGGCTGAAATCTGAAGGATTGCCGGCCATGTTTTGTTCCTTATCCATATCAGCTATTATTTGACAAAATGTTACACCATTTGTATATCGAAAGTTATGAATGAAACTAATGTATGCAACAACATATTTCATACCTCTGCTAATATTTCTAACAAACTTTAATATCAGCAATCTCATTTGAACTGCACTGTAGGCGTTGACCTTCCATTGACCTTAATGAAAATAATATCTTGCTTCTTTTACACACACACACACTACTAGCAGCTGCTGTGCTGATTGGAATGAGAGATGGAGTTGTGTGTTCAGCCACACCTGCTGCTGCTTAGGCAAATGGATCCTGAGATCCTGCGCTACACACAGGCGCTGTTCAGCCCTCACAATGATCAGATGACAAACTATAGACAGACGGTGTGTGTGTATGTGTATGTGTGTGTGTGTGTGTTTCAGCCATAAGGGATCTCAGTCTTGGATGTCAGGGGCTCACTTGGAAGCGGCAGCATCCCAAATGGACCTTGTTTTTCTCAACAAGCCATCTCAAGGCCATCAGAGCCAGAATGAAAACAGAAACATTATCTCTCTCTCTCTCTCTCTCTGTGTTCCTCCCTCCCTGTTTCTGGCATCTGTTTCCACAAAGATACGTAGACAGGAGGAAAAAAAAAAATCCAAGTCGACTAACTGCTTTTGTTTTATCCTGAAAGTTTGGCCAGTCATCCTGCTCTAATGAGACTTGACTCTGAAAACGCATCCTGATTGGCTGAAACAAAAAAAGGAATAAGAAACATAATAAACATTAATATCCAGGGTTTGAAATTTAAAAACAATACCACGCAGCTGTTAAATTTATGTTTTTTGAAGTTAACAACAATGAGGCTTGAGCTTTAAACAAAGAGAGAGAGAGTCTAGTGTGACAAAAGTAGAAAAGTAAAGAGTGAAAGACTTATGAGGAAAGAAAAGACTGAGACGGGTAGACAAATAGAGATTGAGCGAGAGACAGCGAAAGACTTTCGCGATGACAAGGACCAAAAAAGATATAGATTGAGAGAGACAGTGATGAGAAGAAGACAGACGGGATTAGAGAGAGAGAGAGAGAGAATCGCTGTACAGTATTAAGATGTTTCATTTTTTTTCATTCCTGCTGATGCAAGAGCAGTGAAACGGAACAGATTTGCTCACATAACCACAAATGCTGTCAGAAATACTGTTGCAAAGCAATTTCTGACACACACACAGAGATCTCTCTCTCTCTTTGACAAACACACACCTTTTACTGTAAAAACGTTATATTTATTCCATATTCTCTATTTTCTTGCATTTATTTCCTTGCAATGAAGACGGTTCGGTTTATCCCAGCTGTCAATCAATCTCCTCAAGGCGGGACCTACCACAGTCACTGAGGTGTCTCCGAGGAAGACCTCAAAGCAAAGTCGCTCTGGTATGGAAAAACATTCTTTAACTGTGCACCTCCTTAGAGGCGTCAGAGTGCACTAATGTTAGTTCGCTTACATTTATTAATATACAGAGCTAAGTTTGTGTAGGGTCATATTGTCTTAGTTTAATCTTTAAACTAAACAGCAGAAATACTAACGTTAAACGAGTAATAAAGTTGTAATAAAGTTGTAATAAAGTTGTAACAACGTTGCCATGACATTTACTATTGGGTCAATGTTTTTTGTTTTTTTCATTTAGACTGGCATTGATGAAATGACGTAAAGATAACGTTAAATGAGTGACCCAAACACTTACTCTCACTTATCGTTTTGATCCTGTATTCAGGGTTCCCAGGAGACTTATACCTCACTTCCACTACACTGGTGCTGGTGCCAGGTGCCGGTTCTGGTGCTCGGCCGGTGCTGGACTGGGAACCACTGAGAACCGGCCCGCATTTACACTAGACAGGAGCTCAGCGGAAGCTGCATGATAATATGTCACAGGCCACGCCCACTAAACAGAAACGACTATGGCTGAAGTCAGTTTACTGGTTATTCTCCAAACTAGTATGAAAATTTATTTCAGTATCCAAAAGCAGCTCATTCGACTTGTTATAATCGCTGAAAGTCTTTCTTGAGTTTTTTCAGCTTATACATTATTTGGTCGGTTGTTCGTGTGAAGCCTGCGACTATAAGTTCTTCTCTTATTTCCTCATACACTTTTTTTTTTCTTAAAGCACTTTTTAATTTCTGCGGAATCTCGGCGAATGTCCAAAATGCCGAAAAAACGCTTTTGTTTCGTCCGCGCTCCACATTAACGGACTTTGGGTCTCCGCCATTTTTTTTTACGCTCCCTATAACTCCGCCCACTGCTCGTGACGTCACGGGTTCTCGCAACTAGACCAGCAGAGTTTATGGGCCTGTTCGGTGCTTATTTTTGGGCACCGGCTCCAATTTTTTTCTGTGGAAAAGCGCGGCACTGGTTCCAAAATTGGGAACCGGCACGGGAACCAGAGCAGTGGAAAAGGGGTATTAGGGCACAAGGCGGGGTACACTCTGGACAGGGTGCCAATCCATCTCAGTGACCCAAACACAACGTTACAAATACAACCTCAAAATTCGAACCTTTATTTGGAGCATTTCTGCAGTTTCCCTGTGCTTCGCCTAGCTGAGCTGTGAACCGTAAGCAGACTGCGGTTCGATTTTTGCGTGTTGCGCTTTTCGATTTAGTTTCTTTGAATAGTAGTAAAGTATAAAATTTATACTAAAAGAATTAAAGTTTGTTGCACCATTTGTTGATTGTTTAAATGTCATGTCTTTTACAAAGCAGTAATCTTTATTTCCTAACAATCTTCTGCTCCACACTACAGCACAGCAGGTGGCAGTATTGCAAGAAAACGCTCCAAAACCAAAGGAAAAAGAAAAAAAAAAGTGTGTTTTGCGAGAATTTTACAGAAAAAGTCTTGTGTGAGCGTTACTTATCAATAAGTACAACCTCCTTACTATTTATTTTTTGACTCTTTTTGTCTGAGGTTATAGTAATCGCTACAATAAGCAAACGCATGTCTTTGTCTTTCACACTTCTTGTTCTCTACCCTTCGGTGAATTCCCTTTGTCTGGCGGCGTGAACAATATTTGCGACCCGGAGGCTGCTTTGCCTGCAATTCTCTCGTCATGTACTGGATTTTAAAAGTGCTCCTGGAGAGTTCTGAAGACCATCTATCATTTTGACGGATGGAAAATAAGTGGTCAGACTCCGGGGCTTTTACGAGCGTGGACGCGTACGCCGCTGTGTTTCACAACTTCTCCTGAGATAGTAAATAATTGCAAGAAATACAGCATTGCTGTGTCACTAAATTAGTATCTCCCATATCGCTGTGGCTGAAACATAAATACTGGCACCTCCGGGACTATTATGAGGCTGGGGTCAGTGTGCTCGTTTGATTCTCTTTTTCTAGTTCTTTCTTTCTCTCGCACACCAAACTTGCATCACTTAAAATTCCGTCTCATGCCATAACCAGCATGTATGCTTAATCTCTTTGAACGAGCACGCCGAAAGAAACTCCAGCACGTACTAATTCACGTAAACCAGGCTGTGTGTGGGATTTGCTTAGAAGTCCGAGACAAACACTTTGCTTAATCGCTTGTTTTTCCACAGGTTCTGTGCTTGGCTCGAACACTTAATCCCTTTAATAAAAGCCCTTCGCGCGCGCGCGCGCGTGTGTGTGTGTGTGTGTGTGTGCACTCGAAAATGAACTCAATCCAACAAATCATGTCGAAGCTGTTTTATCAGCGCAACCATATGGAGTTTCAGATTTGCCAAAGCAAATAAATCAGTCTGTATCGTCGGCAATCGCGAGTGCTGGATTTGTGCGGATAATACAGTAATCGTGTTCTCTGCTGTTTCCATTTACTTTCAAATTCAACCGGTGGCTGGATAGCAGGTTGAGCCATGGCTCCGAGTGTGTGCATATGTGCGCCAGCAATATGCTTAAAGCTTAACATCCACCTGCAAATTTATTCATCTAATGCGAGAGTGCGAGGTAGCTTAAAACATCACCTTCTCCTTGGCACAGCGGTCTGTTTAATCTCACGCCAATACACTTTTATTCCATGCCAGTCACAACTAAGGCATATTTGATAGCCTGCTATTAAGGATGGGTGCTGGCATGCCTGACATGAGACCACAGGCTCTCAGTCAACCATTACTCAGGCAACATGTGTGTATGTGTATATACACACGTATGCACAAATCCAAAACTGTCTATTTAAAATACCTGGTAATTTCATCAAACTGCTCTATATTCCTTTCCCTAATATCAAGTCTCTATTTAAAATATATACACAGTAGTAGTTCCAGAGTTTTTGAGTCAGTAGAAAACTACATTCCAAATGTACAAACATCAGTATTTCACCATAAAATTAAAAGTCACAGAAAAAAAATTTTATAACAGAAAGGCAAGCAGCACACACTGCTAACTCAGCATATGATTTTAATCCGTTTTAGAGGATTGCGAAATTTCTTATTGTGAAACGCATTTTTTCCCCCATAGGAATACGATAATCCGTTCCAGCCACACAAAAATATTACCAATTTCCAACATTATAATCATATTTTTTTTTTCATATAAAAAGGGACTTATAAATAAATAAGTAATAAATAAATTACTTAACCTTAATTTATGGTTCCTCTTGGCACTGGCACCTTTAAAAACTAAAAAAAAAAGTGTCTCCCAGTTCTTTTTGCTACTGTCCTTGCTATGTCGTCACTAAATCTTGCACAAAATGGCAAAAAAAAATTAAAAATAAATAAACAAATAAATAAATAAATAAATAAACTACCCCTCTTGGCGTTCCAAGTTTTGATTGGCTCGGTCCCTAGTTTGCAAAAATGCTTAGCATGATGAAGCAAATTTTTGGCAAAATCTTAGTTCTTAAGTTGAAAATTCACAAGGTGAATTCTTTGCCGAGGTACCATTGTACGTATTATATAAACAACCACTTTTTAGGGCAAAAAAAATTAAATCTGTTGGAATTTGCATGCAAAAAAGAAACTGTGCAACAGTCAAAGCCCTCAGAGGAAATGTGCTTAGTAAACTTTTATAGCTAATAAATAAATAAATAAATAATAAAAAACTCTGTTGCATATATATATATATATATCCTTATTAAACTTTTACCCCAGACTAAAGGGCCCTCAAAGCATTGTCACACCAAACACTAACTTTGTTTAATTAACTATTTTTGACTGGGCTTTATATAAAATAGTATGATGTATATTATATTAATATAATATCAATAATGTTGTAATATTATTATCATACATATCAATATCTACAACGTATAGCAATAAATTCTATATTAAAATATTTATCCATGTTTTTTTTTTCCATAAGTGTGTATACATTTTCTTGGCTGACTCTGTGTATAAGACTTTTGCACAATAAGACTTTTGCCCAGTATGTACTGTATGTACCACTGTAATATAAACGACTAGGAGTTCGATGTAGAGCGCAAAGTTTATTTTAGCTTCCTTTAGATTTTAAACCATTTCCCTTGGTAGGGATAAAAAAATAAATAAATGAAAAATCATAAAACCCACACATTCCGTATAAGTTCAGGTCAGTTGCCTCCACAGAGCCGGGACTGGAAAAATATACTGCCTTTGAGTCACATAAATATAGAATCAAATATGACTCAACAACAAGGTAGCGTGATCTGTCCTGACATGAAGCGGAGTTTCCACCCGGAAGTTCATTATTTCCCAAAATAACAGCTTAAAAAATGTTTCCGCGTTTATTATGGTATTACGGCATTCATTCTCCCTTAAAGGTCTCATTTTACTATTTGCTTAACAAGTTTACACAGATCCCAGAGCTCCCCTAAAGACCTCGAACTCATTCCCTCTCACTCCACCTCCTACTGTTGCTTCAGTATCTATGCAAATGAGCTGCTGCGGAGCTTCGCCCCTAGAGAACAACAGAACTGGGCAACAAGCCGGAGGAGGGGCCTGTGCTTATATGAGGTCACAGTGGGGGAAAATCAGTAATCATAAACCTCAATAGATCGGTGGGAGGAAACCAGAGTACACAGGAAGAGCATGCAAAGCCATGCACGCAGACTGGAGACGCGATTCAAGCCTTCAAACATAGACCTTCTAGGCGGCAGTGCTACTCACTACAGTAATACCACAGCACACAAACGCCCCACTTTAAGATTTTTCGCCTTAAGAACAAATATTTTGCAAGAAATGTGCCTCCGAAGGTGAAGAGCTGTCGCCGTAATCTGAAGAAAATGAGCAGAACGAAATGCTGGCTATGTTGCCATTCTAAGAGAGCTGTTTAAAATTAGTTTGTGTCAGTGGAAAGCCAAGCAAAGCTAATTATTTTTTTTTTACATTTTGTGCAAGATTGGGTCCCAAGAATGCAAAGGAAAGAGGAAAAGGGAGCCCTTCAGTATTGTTTTTAAAGCAGCCGGTGCCAAGAGAAATCATAAATTAATTTAAATCAATTAAGTGAGGTTTAATGTCTATTTATTTTTTATTTTTTTTTTCCAACAATATCTTTATTGAGTTTTTTTTTTTTATATATACAGAAATTAGAGTGCTTCCACATTAAAATGAACATCCAGGGCAACTAAATTATTGTATAACAGTCAATCAACCTTTTTTGCAAATCAGACATTTATAAGATGATAGAGCAACATTTAGGTGGAAGTACTAAATATGACGTGTAAATAATAACTTAATCAACCCCCCCCCCAAAAAAAAAAATAATAATAATAATAAATAAAATAATAATAATAAGTTTCTCTATTTTCCAAGGGTTGCTCAACTTCACTTCAATTGTACTGTTTTACAAACTCAAATTTATTTAGTCTAGGATGCTGCAGAGGACCGACAACAATTACATCTCATCTGCCTCATTCACAATACTACTAAGATCCACATTTTCCATATACTGCATAAAGGGACCCCAAATGTTTTGAAAAAGTGACAGTTTTCCTTTGACAATGTAAGTAAGTTTCTCCATAGGTAAAGTTGTGGACAATTCCTTTATCCAGTTAATGAGTTTTGGCTTGCTGGTCTTCCTCCATGAGAGTGCTATGACTCTTTTTGCCAACAGTAGACATAAGTCCATGGCGGTAATTATCTTTCTAGACATAAGATGCCCATCAGGATATAAACCTAAAATAAATAGTTTAGGGTCAAGATCTAATTGTATACCCAATATAGTATCCAGAGCTTGTTTGATCTCTTTCCAAAACAGTTGTATTTTATTGCATTCCCAGATACAGTGGAAGAATTATTTTATATTTTACTTAATTTTCTAAATGTTTTGATTGTTTTATATGCAAAAAATAGGAATATAGTGTTGGAAAATGGTAATATTTTTGGGTGGCTGGAACGGATTATTTGCTATATATCTGCTCGG